>NC_135810.1:74602874-74852296 GCF_964213995.1 Mustelus asterias | reverse complement strand
CACTGAACGAGCTCTTCAGAGGCTGGAGCACCCGACTCAGACTTTTATTCAGCAGGTCCCTAAAAGCGCGGTTCCGGATTGGTAAACGCGTTGGTAAAGGGGGAAATGCTGATAGAGTTGGGCGGGCAGTTCATTAATTCAATTTAAATGCATACTAATGCATTCAAATCATTGTTGCGCCCGATTTGGGCACAGAACAGATCCCCGCCATTCGTGGGTTTCAGTAATGTGGCGATCTGCACGGACACAGGTGCAGATCGCGATAAAGGCCTCACACTCAACTTTACCATGATTTCGCGCCCGAAAACGGGTGCAAATTGTTGGTAAAATCAAGCCCTCTGTCATTGAGTATATTCAAGTTAGCAATCGACAGATTTTTGGATATTTTAATGGAACCAAAGGTGTGGAGTTGAGGTCATGTTCTTATTAAAAGATGGAATAGGCTTATGCTCTTCTGCTTGATTGAAGCCAACAAGATGCCATTAAATACTACTGACAACCCTGACAAACAACTGGCAGTGAATGTTGGAGTCGGCAGAGAGGCAGATTCTAAGCTGAGCCATCTGTGGCTGATGTGTTTCAATAATTCCTCAAATCATGAGCAGCGGGTGAACAGTAAAGGTGATTTGCCTGTAAGTCATGCTCAAAATCCTCAGCAATAACATGTTTACTTCCACTCACCTGGCCAATGTCAGTAAAGGATGTTCAATGAAACTCTATTCACTAAAATGATGTGCAGCCATGCTAATGAGCGCTCGCAGGGAAATTGAATGGCAATCAGCCCTTTAGAACATAAGAACATAAGAAATAGGAGCAGGAGTAGGCCATCTAGCCCCTCGAGCCTGCCCCGCCATTCAATAAGATCATGGCTGATCTGACGTGGATCAGTACCACTTACCCGCCTGATCCCCATAACCCTTAATTCCCTTACCGATCAGGAATCCATCCATCCGCGCTTTAAACATATTCAGCGAGGTAGCCTCCACCACCTCAGTGGGCAGAGAATTCCAGAGATTCACCACCCTCTGGGAGAAGAAGTTCCTCCTCAACTCTGTCTTAAACCGACCCCCCTTTATTTTGAGGCTGTGTCCTCTAGTTTTAACTTCCTTACTAAGTGGAAAGAATCTCTCCGCCTCCACCCTATCCAGCCCCCGCATTATCTTATAAGTCTCCATAAGATCCCCCCTCATCCTTCTAAACTCCAACGAGTACAAACCCAATCTCCTCAGCCTCTCCTCATAA
The DNA here is from genome assembly GCF_964213995.1 of Mustelus asterias. Lineage (NCBI taxonomy): Eukaryota > Metazoa > Chordata > Chondrichthyes > Carcharhiniformes > Triakidae > Mustelus > Mustelus asterias. The sequence continues at coordinate 74,851,054 of NC_135810.1, read as the reverse complement.
TCCAAACCCCTCATCTCCGGTATCAACCTGATGAACCTTCTCTGCACTCCCTCCAATGCCAATATATCCTTCCTCATATAAGGGGACCAATACTGCACACAGTATTCCAGCTGCGGCCTCACCAATGCCCTGTACAGGTGCATCAAGACATCCCTGCTTTTATATTCTATCCCCCTCGCAATATAGGCCAACATCCCATTTGCCTTCTTGATCACCTGTTGTACCTGCAGACTGGGCTTTTGCGTCTCATGCACAAGGACCCCCAGGTCCCTTTGCACGGTAGCATGTTTTAATTTGTTTCCATTGAGATAGTAATCCCATTTGTTATTATTTCCTCCAAAGTGTATAACCTCGCATTTATCAACGTTATACTCCATTTGCCATATCCTCGCCCACTCACTCAGCCTGTCCAAATCTCTCTGCAGATCTTCTCCGTCCTCCACACGATTCACTTTTCCACTTATCTTTGTGTCGTCTGCAAACTTCGTTACCCTACACTCCGTCCCCTCCTCCAGATCATCTATATAAATGGTAAATAGTTGCGGCCCGAGTACCGATCCCTGCGGCACGCCACTAGTTACCTTCCTCCAACCGGAAAAACACCCATTTATTCCGACTCTTTGCTTCCTGTCGGATAGCCAGTCCCCAATCCACTTTAACACACTACCCCCAACTCCGTGTGCCCTAATCTTCTTCAGCAGCCTTTTATGGGGCACCTTATCAAACGCCTTTTGGAAATCCAAAAACACCGCATCCACCGGTTCTCCTCCATCAACCGCCCTAGTCACATCTTCATAAAAATCCAACATGTTCGTCAAGCACGACTTTCCCCTCATGAATCCATGCTGCGTCTGATTGATCGAACCATTTCTATCCAGATGCCCTGCTATCTCCTCTTTAATAATGGATTCCAGCATTTTCCCTACTACAGACGTTAAGCTGACCGGCCTATAGTTACCCGCCTTTTGTCTCCTTCCTTTTTTAAACAGCGGCGTAACATTAGCCGTTTTCCAATCAACCGGCACTACCCCAGAATGCAACGAGTTTTGATAAATAATCACTAACGCATCCACTATTACCTCGGACATTTCTTTCAATACCCTGGGATGCATTCCATCCGGACCCGGGGACTTGTCCACCTTCAGTCCCATTAGTCTACCCAGCACTGCCTCTCTGGTAACATTAATTGTATTAAGTTTTTCTCCTGCTGCCAACCCTCTATCGTTAATATTTGGCAAACTATTTGTGTCCTCCACCGTGAAGACCGACACAAAAAACGTATTTAAAGACTCAGCCATATCCTCATTTCCCACTATTAACTCCCCCCTCTCGTCCTCCAAGGGTCCAACATTCACTCTAGCCACTCTATTCCTTTTTATATATTTATAAAAACTTTTACTATCATTTTTATATTAATTGCTAGCCTAGCTTCATAGTCTATCCTTCCTTTCTTTATCGCTTTCTTAGTCTCTCTTTGTTGTTTCTTAAATTTTTCCCAATCACTTGTTTCTCCACTATTTTTGGCCACTCTGTACGCAGCTGTTTTTATTTTAATACTCTCCTTTATTTCCTTCGTTATCCACGGCTGGTTCTCCCTTTTCTTACAATCCTTGTTTTTTGCTGGAATATATTTTTGCTGAGAACTGAAAAGGATCTCCTTAAAAATCCTCCACTGTTCCTCAGCTATCCTACCTGCCAGCCCTGCTCTCCCAGTCTACCTTAGCCAATTCATCCCTCATCCTATCATATTTCCCTCTGTTCAAACAGAGGACACTGGTTTGGGACCAAACTTTCTCCTCTTCCATCTGAATCAGAAATTCGACCATATTGTGGTCACTAGACCCAAGAGGGTCCTTCACAATAAGATCCTTAATTCTACCTACCTCGTTACACAATACCAGATCCAAAATAGCTCGTTCCCTCGTCGGTTCCGTAACATGCTGTTCAAGGAAACTATCCCGACAGCATTCTAAGAACTCTTCCTCCATTCCACCCTTACCGACTTGAGTCTGCCAGGCAATGTGCATGTTGAAGTCCTTAACAATCCTTTGGATGGTTGTTACTAACATGAACTTCAACTCTTTTACCAAGTTAGTGTCTTGCACTAAGTGTGGACTAAACTGGCATTTTGGCTTAAGATCCAATCTGAGCTATCTCCTCAAGACTTGAAGTATCCAGGGAAAATCGCCCCCACTATGTTTTTGTTTCATTTTCATAAATATATAGCCTGACAAACATACCTTGAACCATTGCAGAACTGAAAATGATTGAAAATAATCTTTTATATCAGAGCAATAAATATGTATAGAACCGGGGATTTCTTCCTGAGGCAGCTCCAGTAAATTCTCATGAAAGCACCGGCCATGGGATAGTTGAAGTACTTGTACATGATAAACATCCATTACACAGTAAGATGTATTCCTGAAATGAAAAGATTGATCTCTGTTATACATCAAGCAATAGAATCTTGACAGAAAATGTTGGAATGACTCAGCAGGTCTGGAGGGTGGTGCGATTACAGAGCAAACTGAACAGAAGCAACTGGAGATGGTACAGCAGCAGATCATAAACCACCAGAATGACATCTCAAATTCAGTCTTTCCTGCTGAAACTCTAGCTTTTAAAAATGGATTGTTTTGGAGTATGACAGATTGTTGAAGTAATTGCGGGACTTCGTTACAAAGCTATCAGTCCACTGCAGTGACTGTCTTCACATCTCAATTACTCATTGCAGCCCACTGCTGTGGTACAGCATGATCATACAATGGGCCCAATTTTACCATTGCGTCGCGCCCATTTTCGGGCGTGGAAATTTGGTAAAGTCGGGCGTGAGGTGATTAGCGTGATCCGCGCCCCCGTCCGCGCAGATGCTCACTTTACCAAGGCCCGAAAAAGGCCACGATCCGAACCGCGCCCGAAACGGGCGCAACGGTGATTTTAATGCATTTGCATGCATTTAAATTGAATTATTGGGCTGCCCACCCAATTTTACCAGCATTTCCCTCTTTCGCCCGTCCAGATTCGGCGTGAAACAAACATGCTTGGCAAAGGCCTGTTTCGGGTGCTCCAGCTTCTGAAGAGTTAAGTTCAGGGCTTCCAACGGCTCTCTGACTCAGATCGGTGGTTGGGGGGAGGGGGGGGGGGGAGGGGGGGAGGTGGGGGGTGGCGGGGTGGGGGGGGTGGCGGGGGGGCAGTTGGGGGGGGCAGTAGGGGGGGGAGGCGGGCCAGATCATTCCCTGGTGAGGGGGGGGAGGAGGAGGTGGGTCAGGTGTATCTCTGGCGGGAGGGAGGGAGGAGGCGAGAGAAGTGGTGGTGAGAGAGAACTGGATGTCTTCAGCGTATATGTAAGACTAGCCCTTTGTTTTTCGATGGGGCAGCATGTAGATGAGCAGTAGGAGAGAGCCAAGGACAGACCCTTCGGGGACACGAGAGTAATGGTGCAGGAGTGGGAAGAAAAATGATTGCAATTGGCATTGGATATGATTAGATAAGAATGAAATCAGGTGAAAGAAATTCCACTCAGTTGGATAGCGGTGAAGAGGGGTTGAGGATGATGATCTGGTGAACCACGGGTCATAGAGTCAGAGTCATAGAGCAATACAGCATGGAAACAGGTCCTTTGGCCCAACTGATCCATGCCAACCATGGTGTCCTCCCATATTGTCCCAAAGATGAGAAGATAATTCAGCTTTGTTGCAATGACATGGGATATAATTGGTGACTTTATTTAAAGCTGGAGTAATTTAATTGTTGCAAAAGCAAATCTTACCACAGAAAACAACTGTAATTCCCAGAATCTGTCAATGTTGCAGGCAAAAACCAAAAGGAAAGGGGATTGATCTCCTGTCTTTGATCAGTGGTTATAATCTCAACAGTATTCTTGTAGCATTGAAATCTAAAGGAATCATCTAGCTCTAGGTTTAAATCCATGAAGGTTGGTAGTTTAAATGCCTCATTTTCAAGAACCGATATGTTGTTTGCTTCATTTTGAAGGTCAAAACAGTCAAATAAATCTGGAGGAAGAAAACAACTTTTAAAACATGAAAATAACCATCATGTTGTTGGTTTACAGTCAGGATGAGATCATATGATTATATAACTCACAATGTTGATCAAACAACATATATTTGTGCTCCAGTCAACTCTTTTCCAAGAAATCAGATTGCTTTAGTTCAGAGAATCAGATTTAACTTGTGACATGTTAGCCATATATTCAAATTCCAGCAAAACACTTTCTACTGAGTGAATGTAAGGTCAACTGTTTTCAGATTTAAATACAAGATATAGCCTAAAATTGGCATGGTGAACACGGGAGGGGATTACTGCCTGCCACTTTGTCCACATTTATCCTAGACCTAAAACCCAAAACATATTGGGGAACGATGGATACTCCTATAGAAGTACAGAAAGAGTGTTACTACCAAACAATTAGAGTACAATTCTTTTGTTGAAAAAGGGCCTGTAGAGAAAGGATGTGGCCTGCTCTTCGGACTGCAATTAATTCTTCTGGGATGGATTGCTATTAGCCTTCTCCCTGAAAGGCCTTCTTAAGGCAATGAGGTTGGATTTTTAGAATGTTTATAATTCAGTAAAATATCTCAAGGCGCTTCACAGAAGTTTTAACAAAAAATATTTGACACCAAGTCACAGGAACTGACATACAGGTTAAGAAAAGCTTGAGGAACATTTGAAGGAGGGATGAGAGGTCGAGAGATGGAGAGATTTATGGAGGATATTCCAGAACTTGAATGGGATCTTGAATGAGCGGCACAATGGCTAGCACTGGTGCCTCCCAGTGCCAGGGACCCGTGTTCAATTCTGGCCTTGTGTGACTATCTGTGTGGAGTTTGCATGTTCTCCCCGTGTCTCTGTGGGTTTCCTCCGGGTGCCCTGGTTTCCTCCCACACTCGAAAGATGTGCAGGTTGGGTGGATTGGCCGAGCTAAATTGTCCCTTAGTGTTACGGAGATCAGCAGGGTAAATACGTGGATTTACAGGGATAGGGCCTGGGTGGGATTGTTGTCTGTGCAGGCTCGATGGGCAGAATGGCCTCCTTCTGCTCTGTAGGGATTCTATAATTCTATGACACACCAGCTCTCAGGCTGGAAACACTCCAGCCAGAGCATCATAACTGGAATGGAAGAAGCATCTGCATATTCTAATTCTTTTTTGTTATGATCTCAAGGATTTTCAAAATTAGGAACAAATGAGTTGCACAGAGGGGTAGTGTGTCCTTTCATATCCCAGATGTCAATTTGAAACTAGTAGTTGAAAATACATTATTGTTACAAAATGGAATTAAGCCTTTGAGTCTAAATAGGTGCCAAACTTTCAGAAATGCCCCATTGTCTCTTGGAATAGGACAATGAACTTTCCAGAGACTGCTGAACCGTGACATCACCGTGGAGAAGGTTCTGCGGTTAGCGAGGTCATGTCCTCCCCTTTGAAAAAGGGTCTTTGACAAAGGGTCTTCTGGACTCAAAACATCAGCTCTTTTCTCTCCTTACAGATGCTGCCAGACCTGCTGAGACTTTCCAGCATTTTCTCTTTTGGCTTCAGATTCCAGCATCCACAATAATTTGCTTTTATCATGTCCTCCCCCATTGCCGCACAGAACCAGTCTCAAACAATCTGAAGGCAATGTTGAGACTACATGATCCGTTTTGGCATTCTACATATGGATTTCTAAATGTAAAATCATTCTTTTTTTTCTAACAATACCATTCTGAAACTAATTTAACCAAAATTATCCCCTCTGTTCAATTTACCTGGTTCAGCCACTATTTGACGGATATGGGCCGCAGCAAGGATGATTGACAGTAAAGATGCCATTTAATTTCTGCAGAACTTTGAACAAACATGTGTTAATTATAAATCTCAAACCATTAACTTTTTAAAAATCATACTGCATATATAATAAATAGTAAAGCAAGTGATATTTTGGTAAAGGTACAGATTTTATCAATGCTAAAGCAATTTGGTTTGCATGGATGACTATATTAATATCTAAAGTTACACATGGGATGAAAGTATCTGATTATTTATTTGAGAAAAACTGGATAGTTGATTTTTAACAATTCATTTTACAGGATGTGGGCATCACTGGCTAGGACAGCATTTATGGCCCTTCATAAGGTGGTGGTGAACTGCCTTCTTGAACCGTTGCCAACCCTGAGGCGTGGGTACATCCAAAGTGCTGTTAGGGAGGGGATTCCAGGATCTTGACCCAGCAACGGTGATAAACTTCCAAGTTAGGATGATGAGTGACTTAAAGGGGAACATCCAGGTGGTGGTATTCCCAGGTATCTGCTACTCTTGTCATTTTAGATGGTAGTGATCGTGAGCTGGAAGGTGCTACCTGAGAAACCCTGGTGAGTTCCTCCTTTACATCTTGTAGGCTGCCACTGCTATAAAAGTAGTGGAGGGATTGAATGTTTGTGGAAGGGGTAGCAATCAAGTGGGCTGCATTGCTCTGGATGGTGTCAAGCTTCTTAAGTGTTGTTGGAGCTAAACTCATCCAGACAAGTGGAGAGTATTCCACCACACTCCTGACTTGTGCCTTTTTGATGGTGGACAGGTTAAGGGGTCTGGAGATGTTACTCGCTACAGGATTCCTAGCCTTTGACCTGCTCTGATAGCCTCAGTATTTACATGGCTAGTCCAGTTCAGTTTTTGGTCAATGGGGATTCAGCACTGGTAATGCTATTGAATGTCATGGGGCGATGGTTAGATTCTCTGGCACTTGTGTGGCACAAGTGTTACTTGCTACTTGTCAGCCTGAGTCTGGATATTGTCCAGGTCTTGTTGCATTTGGGCATGAACTGTTTCAGTATCTAAGGAGTCGCGAATGGTGTTGAATATTGTGCAGTCATCTGTGGACATCCCCACTTCTGACCTTATGATGGAAAGGAGATCATTGACGAAGCAGCTGAAGATAGCTGGGCCTAGGACACTATCTGAAGAACTCCTGCAGTGATGTCTTGGAGCTGAGATAATTGACCTCCAACCAGTACAACCATTTTCCTTTGTAGCTGGTATGACTCCAGCCAGCAGAGAGTTTTCTCTCAATGCCCATGCATTCCAGTTTTGCTGAGGCTCCTTGATGCCACACTCAGTCAAATGCTACCTCTCACCCCACCTCTGGCATTCAACTCTTGTGTCCATGTTTGAACCAAGGCTGTAATGAGGTCAGGAGTTAAGTGACCATGGCGGAACCCAAAATGAGCATCTGTGAACAGGCTATTGCTAAGTAAGTGCCACTTGATAGCACTCTTGATGACTTCTTTCATCACTTTACTGATGATGGAGAGTAGACTGATGGGGTAGTAATTGGCTGGGTTGGATTTGTCCTGTTTCTTGTCTACAGGACATAGATGGGCAATTCTTCACATTGCTGGATAGATGCCAATGTTGTAGCTGCATTGGAACAGTGGCTAAAGGTGCGGCATTTTTCTGGAGTACAAGTCTTCAGTACTATTGCTGGAATATTATCCGGGACCACAGCCTTTGCAGTATCCAGTGCTTTCAGCCCTTTCTTGATATCGTGTGGAGCGAATTGAATTGGCTGAAGTCCTGGCATTGATGCTCGGGACAACCGGAGGAGGCTGATATGGATCATCCATTCGGCATTTCTGGCTGAAGATTGTTGCGAATGCTTCAACCTTGTCTTTTGCACAGATGTGCTAGGCTCCTCCAAAATTGAAGATGGGGATATTTGTAAAGTCTTGTCCTCCAGTGGGTTGTTTAATTGTCCACAAACATTCACGGCTGGATGTGACAGGACTGCAGAGCTTAGATGGCTGTTGAATACAACTGAGTGGTTTGCTAGGTTATTTCAGAGGGGCATTTAAGAGTCAACCACATCGCTATGGGTCCGGAGGCACATGAAGGTTAGACTAGATGGGGCTATATGACAATCGACAATGGTTTCATGGTCATCATTAGACTTTTAGTTCCAGCTGTTTTACTGAGTTTAAATTCCACCTTCTGCCATGATGGACATTACCCTGGGGTTCCTAGTCCAGTGACAATATCATATGCCACCAACTCCCTGATGATTAACAGACTCACAAATAAGCTGTGAAAGTATGCCACATTTGTATATTTAGTCCATACAAGATGATAATTTCTTCACAAAGTACATTTGATTCAACTTTTATTCTATTCTGTTAGGGATTATTGTAATTATATAATATGCTTTGCACTCTGCATCTGAACTGCTTGACACTGCTTTCTGGATTTTAATTGAATTGGCTACATTAAAAATTCTCCAAGCCAGAAATTCTATTGTTGAGTAATTGTATATCTGAAAGGGACTCTCTGTGCCATGTCTTTTTCTCCGCTTATGTCTCAGCAGAGAAATATATTTTTAATTGGGAAGAAAATTAGTATCTATGGACAACTGCATAACAAAGAAATTGCATCGATTTGGAAGAGAACGCTTCAGGAGATAATTAACTTTGCCCACCAGAAGCAGTATTGCACATCAAGACCCATCTTTTTCCTTACTTCAAGAAGCCACCTGGCACCACTGCAAAAGTAAATCACCATCACTCGCAGATTCATTATATCATTCCATCATGCAGTCAGTAACTTGGTCAGACCCTGTCTATACGATAGAAGATGCATCATTGGCTTCTGAAGAAACTCCAATTGCACCAGAACGAGTCTGGGAAATGAGAAAATGAGATTCTGTGGAACCACCTTTCACTAGATAATCAATGGGAAGTTGTTGTGCAAATGCCAATCCACTCCATCTAACACAGGCGTACATTTTGTATCTCACAAGCTGGCTCCTATTTTCAAATCACTTCCACGGAATATTTAAAGCAAGTTCATTCTTATCAAACAACGAGTGGATAGGACAGAGTTTGACTTGAAAGATTGTCCAGGAATATAGCAGTACTGAAAGACAGAAATCAAGATGCTGAGGTTTGCACTTGATAACTTAAATCCCTTGTTCTTTTGTTCCATAATAGTAAATCATTTTCCTATCTCACTGATTTCATGGCATTTCTGAAAATGCCACATCTGGAAGCAGTATGTTATGGAAGGTGAGTGAGAGGGAAGACACCGCAACTTGAGGGAAAAATACACCCCTCCAAAATGTAAAGTTAAAGAGTAGCTCCAACAATTGGCCACCACTTTTGTGGAGGGGTGGGGTGGTGTGTGGGGGCATAAGCCCTGCCACAGAGTGGTTTGCAACTGTTACTGTATCCAGGTAGGCAGGGGGCATCTAAACTTTCAGGCGGGGTAGCCCTGTTACACTCCTAAACACTTGTGGGAAAATGGTCCAGCACTAAGATAACTCATTACACATTAATAAAGTTAGTAGAATCTGTCAGTTGTATTGATTATGTAATTCATAGCCTCTTTTCTTGCACATACTGTGAATTTCTTAACACCACAACTATTTTTAAACAGGTTAAGCATTATACCCCTAATATACACCAGTGTGTCAGATAGCACACAGATGGCACAGTGGTTAACGCTGCTGCCTCACAGCGCCAGGGACCCAGGTTTGATTCCAGCCTTGGGTGACTGTCTGTACAGAGTTTGCACGCTCCCCCCCTTGCCTGCGTGAGTTTCCTCTGGGTGCTCTGGTTTCCTCCCACAGTCCAAAGATATGCAGGTTAGCCAATGGCAGTCAAGAGGTTATTAAATTATCTTCAAAATGTGTGAATGTATTTTTGATGATACCTCTGACACAGAATCCATCTCAATGTTTTAAAGGGTCAATAAAGCAAAACAAATTTTGTAACATAATCTTGAAATTAGAGATCAGTGTGGATTTGAGATTGTGACACATTATTGGCACCGTGAAGCTCTGTGCTAGAAATGTGAGATATAGAGTTGCACAATCAATTCCCAAAATGTGAGCTCCTCCTAACATTACAGGTTGATTCTATTCACTTAACACAGCTCTGGGGTAAATTTATGCAGATAAATATGACAATTACATTAAAGAAAGGCAGAAATGTAGCTGATTCAGTTCACCAACAACATCAAATTAAGGTATATGTATCCATCCCTAAACATGGGATAGACATGCGATTTCGCCATTAAAAACAGACTTCCTTTGTTTTTCATAAAACCTACTTAACTAGGAACTGCAAATGTACCTAAATCACTTACTCCTGTTACTCATTGACATTTAAAGGCATCAACAATTACCATTGCCATCCTCAGACGCTGAAACAGTCCTCGATCATATGCAGGAGACAACAGTCAGGCTTAGACTTTTAAGTGGGAAGTAACATTCAAACCACACAAGTACCAGAAAATGACCATCTCCAACCATAGATAATCTAACCAATTGCTAACGTGTTCAATGGAATTACCATTGCAGAATCAGCACCCCATTCACTACATTAAACATTCATTCCTTCCAATACTGATGGACAGTGACAGCAGTGTGTGCCATCTACAAGATACACTGCAACAATTCCTCAAGCATTTTTTAATAGCACATTCCAAACCCACAGCCTCACAACCTAGAAGGACAAGGGCAGCAGATGTATAGGAATACCGCCAACTGCAAGCTATCCTCCAACATACACACCACCCGGACTTGGAACTATATCTCAGTTTCTTGATTATTGCTGGGTCAAAAACCTGTAACTCCCCTCCAAAGAGCACTGTGATGTACCTACATGACAAGGACTGCAAAGTTTCAAGAAGGCAGTTGATAACCACTTTCTCAAGGGCAATTAGGGATGGAGATCAATTGCTAGCCTAGCCAGCGAAGCTCGCATCCCTAGAACAAATAAGCAGCAACTTCTAATTTTAAATGAGTTAATATCACCATACCAATGAAACACAATAGAACTGATTTACATAATTCTAAAGAAACACAGATAGATCAAAACCTACCTGGCACAGAATGACCTTGAGCATCAGTTTCAGAGAACACGATGAATATTTGTAATCTTGGCTAATGAACAGTAATACAGTAACGATACTGGTGTTGTGGTGAAAAACCAGTATGCAATTGTGCAACTATCTGGGGAAATATGCTGCTCTGTACACATGGTCTTATCTATTTTGAGATAGAGGTTTTGACTTCAGAGTGATTAACCAATTATTGCAGATGAAGCTGACTAAAGAAATTTACTATGCAGACTCCTACATTAAATATTATTGCAGACTCAGTGAAATAGAAATCAGATGTGAAATCTATTTAACACTGATACAGTTGAAGGATGCAGCAAATTCCAGTTCATACGATACTGAAACCAAACTTAATACAGCAATAAAAAAGCTTTCAATAACTAACCCTACATAATTATTGAAAACGAAAAACACTTTAACTTTCTCTACTATCGCAGCTTTAATTTTACTTCATATTGAATATAACTGACCAACTATTCTGTACAATGTTTTTTACATTGCAAATGTTGAAAATCCTTTGTTGAATCCGTTTGCACTCATGTCTATTTAGAGGCCTGAGTCTTGAAACAATTAGTTGCTGATATATAGTTTCTAAAAAGACCCAAACCTCTGAAGGTTGTTTTGACTGTGCCACAGATTTAAGCTGGTCAATTTATTGCATTATTTCTAAGCTTTACACACGTCAGCCATTTTGTCTGTTTTTGTTGCGTTATTCAGTTAAGTAATATTTTATTGTCTTACTTGATGAGACACTCAGGAAGGTGAAGGGTTATTCTATCCCAAGAACAAAACTAGTTGGCATTGACAAGAGTAATAACATCAGCCTTGGTTCTGGTCACACTCCTTTCAATGAGATTTAATGAACTGAAAGGTCATTTTTGTTTCTTGTATTTCTTGTATTTTGTCCCAATCTGTATTGTCCTTTGATCTAGGACTTTGATTGGGATAAAAATAAAAGAAACACAAGGATCAAACTACATCTAAAAATAGTCCTTTTTTATAGCTGTAATGCTGATACTAATAAATTTAAGCCTCTGATTGCTTCCAGGGAAAGACAGCACTAGTACCTTATAATCTACATTGGATCAAATGCATTCAGGAACTGCAACCTATTTGAGGATTTCTTGAGGGTAAAGATTAACAGGAATCCACACAGCATTTGTAATTTTTCTTCACACATTGGACCACTCCCAGTACACACAACATGCATGAATTGCAAAGTTTACCAGCTATGAATGTGAATGTTCTCTACAATATAAAATCTAGTTTTATGTGTTTAACCTTTTTCTCTTCCTAGGCAGTCACTTGGGATCAAATATGACCAGCTTCCACTCTGTTTCAATGGGTTCAGAGATGGCAGATATTACATCTACTACATAATCAGCAGACTGACATGTGGGGTTGGCGATGCTTGAGAAAACTCATGCTCTTTAGTCAAGTCAGAGAGTTTATTAAGTATCACAAAGAAATACAAAGTTAATACTTAACAATAGAAAATATATATAGTGAAACCCCTTTTACAAGCATAAAGTATATTATAGCCTATTGCCCCTGCAAAGACACTTATGAGTCATTGCATGAGAAATCCCCAGGTGCATAATGTTCTCTTTTCAGTTTGGCTAGTTTCCCTCACACCCATATTATAATATTGACAAATTGACATATATTTCATTACAGATAATTATCATGCTTTGCATTCCAACCTTGATATTAAAAGGTAGAAAGAATGAGATTTTATGAGGACTAATATATAGAAGTCTGTTCGAGTTAATGCTTACTTAATTATTACATTTTTTAAGACTATACTGAAGAAGTCCATGTCCAAGTCCAGAAAGATCTGGACAATATCTAATCTTGGGCTGACAAGTGGCAATTAACATTCATATCACACAAGTGGTATTAAAGTTTCTTAAGGAGAATAATACGGAATGACTATTATAGACAAACCATAGAAGTCTACAAAACACAACAAGTTAGTGTCAGGCACATAAGTCCATATCCATCCAACTGAGCTGGTTTTGAGCGATCATTGCCTTCATGTTTGGCATGTTGGCTTTTACCACATATTTTACTATAATATTCAGGTCAACATATGATTTTCATGCTAATCCTGTACAACTTAAGGTGATAGTGAATTCTTAGAGGCTCAGCAAGTGAATGGCATGGTTAGAAAAGTTCATGCATTGAAATTATTTTTTAGTTTAGTTAGGTGTAATGATCAATGAGAATATTACAGGACAAGTAATCAAAGCATATTAATAAATTAACCAAATATTATACTTAGCTTAATTGTAATCAACGTAGGATACTATTACCAAGTGATAGAAAATCCTTACTTGACAAGTAAGGCCCTAGGCCTGTGCAAAGCTACACTTGCATTGTTTAATTGGAGGCTATTGCTCTGAAATCAGACTTGACTGAATGAGCGTGTTTGGAACTGGTAAATTACCAGAATTTTCAGTTTTGTATACTCACTACCTAAGTCTCAAGGTCCTATTATGAGAGAACAGATATGAGGTTTTAAGCCTTCATCTCCATGTCTTGAGTTAGTTTAGTCTTTTGACTTACAGTACCTTAAAAATAATCTGTCACTTTTCTTTCCCAAGTTATACAATAAACCAATAATTTGATTTTCTAAGCTTAAGGGTGAATTAAGTTCTTGTACCTATGTGGTTCTTTTGTTCCCTGAACTTGTATAAATTGAATGCATCCTGCTGTATTTTATAAGTGTTTCTTGCATCCTCACTTTTACACACTGATTGTCTTTACATATGTTTTGTGTAGATTTTATATATGAAGTAACTTGGTAATTTCCATATTAGTTTTAAGACTGGGTGCCACTTTGTACTGTTTCACGACACATAATTAGCTTGTGCCAAGAACCAACAGTTACAATAGAAATCAACACCAGGAAGCAAATCTTTCAGCCAAAACACTGAAAGGCGCCTACCTTAAGGCGAATTCTGCAGGACATAGAATATTGATACCCATACATCATTTAGGAATTCTAAACGATGACCATAGAAATTAGTCATTAGTACTTGACACACATGCTCTCTTATTTCAAGGAAGTGGCCGCAGAAACAATCTAATTTATCTTAGAAGAAAGTGTGCTCCGATAGCCTGAAAAGAAGAATGTCAGATGTGCAAGCTCTAAAAATGCTTTCCAAGAATGTGCAACATTCTACTGATAGGGATAACAATAGAGTCCACTATCTTCAAATGTTGCAACATCCAGGGACCTTTCTCCTCACTCTGGAGATCATTACTACGTATGGCAACAAGAAATAAAGGGAGAAATTAAGAAAAACATTTTTTTACAAAAAGTGTTGCCCTCTCATGAAACATTGATTGATAGAATGCATTATACTTGAAAATGGGGTATTTTATAATGGAAGGGGGGGTGGGATTAAAGAACGAACCTTCTAAGAAAATCAGCACAATGTGCTAAACTGAATGGTCGACCTTTATGCTAAAATTCTAGAATGCTGGGTCCCACTTTATTCAGCATGTTGTTAAGTAGGATATGTTCTTAGAGCTTGATCAATAAGCCGATATTCAAAGATGCTGGAAAGAGTTGGGGAGTGGGGAGAGAGAAATTGGCTGTGTCACACTATTTGAGCACCTGTGGCACTGTCTGTCACTGGAAAAATGATGCAAGCCTGCATAGCGCCACTGAAAGTAGCATGTCGCAACCAACTTTCTCCTCCTTGGAGTTCAAAATAAGAAAAGCAACTTGCTTTTAAATAGCACAATATCCCAAGACTCTTCACAAGTGGAAACAAGCATAAAACATGGTACCAAGCTAAGGATGGAGTGATTAGGAGGGGTAAACAAACTCCTGAGGGAAAAGAGAACTAATGATGCAGTTTGTCAATATGAAAACTGGAGAGGCATAATTTTCAGGAAGGCAAACTATAACAGGTGGAATGCCACAGGGATCAGTGCTGGGGTCTCAACTACTTATTATCTATATTAATGATTTGGGTAAAGGGACCCACATTATTGTAGCTAAAACTGGTTGATGATGTGTAACTGGGTAGGAAAGCAATTTGTGAGGAGGATGCAAGGTTACTGCAAAGAGATATAGATAGCTGAAAAACAGACATTTTATGTCAAAGCTTTCATCTTGCACTCATCAGGACAATTCACAAGAATACCAAATGTAAAGGGAACAACAATTTATACATCATGAGAGGAGAATATTGATTGGTTGATAAGTGGACTCTGATTGATAGAGGCATTGCCATGGAGAATGCACCATTTAACTGATTTCTGACAGTTAGCTGTCAAGCTTTGTTTAAATTTAAACCAGGCAGTTTGACTCTGATATGCCAAGGCATTGCCCTATTCTGAACCAATATATTTTGTTTATTTTTCAAGTATCATAGAAACTCTACAGTGCAGGAGAAGGCATTCAGCCCACCAAGTCTGCACTGACAACAATCCCATCTAGGTCCTATTCCCATAACCCCACATATTTACCCCACTAAAACCTCTGATTTACACATCCCGGGACACTAAGAGGCAATTTAGCATGGCCAATGCACCTAACCTGCATATCTTTGGACTGTGGGAGGAAACCCACGCAGACACGGAGAGAATGTGCAAACTCCACATAGACAGTGACCCAAGCCGGGAATCGAACTCAGGTCCCTGGAGCTGTGAGGCAGCAGTGCTAACCACTGTGCCACCATGCTGCCCCAACCACTATGCTGCCTCTGTTACTTGAAACAGTTGTTATGTGTATCATATTCTTTCTGTCCGCAAAGAACAAGGCCCTGTGTATTAATATATCTAGTTACTCGCACACGTAAGTGCCCCACACCACGAGCCCGACTGATGATCTTGAATTGGTTGTCAGTGTAATTCTAACACACACAGGATTATTTAGCAAATGTTGTCCAATCGCAGAATCACATCTCATGTTGGACACTGTGTTTTGAGTTTCCCAAGCACAGACTGTACCTTGCCCATTAGGAACAGAAGAAGGAACATGCTGTTTGGTAAGATCCGCTAGTCTTTAGGACATATGGCCAACATACCTTGCATCACACTGGCACTGAAATTCATATACCACATTACTCATTTGTGTGATAGGCAGATAGGTTTGACAGCAGTTTTCGGTTAGTGGTAAACATGACTTGTGATGCTACTGGATAGTAGCAGTGTGAAACAGCTAGCGTCATCTGTTGCTCAAATCAAATAAAGCTGGTGTAATGAGACTTCTTACCATGCCCACCCCAGTCCAACGCTGGCATCTCCACATCAGGGTAATCTGAGGTAGGCTAGATCCTTTTCAGGGCCGTAAGTGGCAGCCTTAGGTCCAATCATGCGTTTGTGTGATATACAGAGAGCAATGATCTGATTAGGGTAGCCATTATCTCGCAGGATGGCTTAATGCTCCCTATTTCAACATCAAGCTTGCACATGAACAAATGGCTCAGGCCCTACTTATGAGTTTGCTGATAAGGCCAATCTTACAGCGTATGGAATTTGAGTGCAGATGGAATCCATCATGTGTAAGGTTTGCTATATTTGAATCCGCAGCAGTATGTAAGAATTTCCACGAACAGGACACTGCCGTCAAGTCAAAAAGATGTTCAGCCTATCACACAAATGTATAATGCCGTGTATAAATGTCAGTGCTGGTGTAATGCTAGGTATGTAGGCTGGACATCCCAAAGACTGGGGAATCATATCAAACAGCCTTTGCTTCAGCTGTTCACATCAGGCAAGGAACAACCATACCCAACCAGCCTGTGCTTGCAAAACTCAAAAGACAGTGTCCAGCATTAGATGTGATCCTGCAATTGGACAACATTCATGAAACAATCCTGCATGTACTAGAATTACACTGACAACCAATTCAAGATTATCAATTGGTCTCGCAATGTGGCATGCGTATTTGTGCTAGAAACTACATATATTATTAATACACAGGGTTCTGTTCTTTGTAGACAGAAAGAACATGTACAAACATTGAGCCTGTTTCATTTAAACAAAATAGATGCCAGCCAGTCTCTGATTCAATCCCTGGGGCAATGCCTTGGCATATCAGAGTCAACCTGCTTGGTTTGAATTTAGACAAAGATTGACAGTTAACTTTCAGTCATCAATTAACTGGTGCATTCTCCATGGCAATGGCGCTGCCAATCAGTGTCCATTTTCCAACTGATCAATACTCTCTTCTCATGAAATATCAAATATTATTCTCTTTTTCTTTGGTATTCTTGTGAGTTATCCCGATGCGTGCAAGGCAAAAAAGTTTCAAAGCCATGTATCCTTTTTTAGCTACCAATATCTCTTCGTAGAATCCTTGTATCATTCTCACAACTTGATTTCCTACCTATCTTCAAATCATCAGTCAATTTGGCTACCATACAATTGATTCCTTCACCTGAGCCATTAATATGAATCGCAAATAGTCAAGGCCCCAGCATGATCCCTGTGGCACTCCACTATTACGGCTTGCCTTCTTGAAAATAACCCATTTGTCCTGCCTCTCTGTTTCCTGTTGGTGTGTCAGTCCTCTGTCCATGCTAATAAATGACCCCCATCAGCATTAGGTCTTACCTCATGTAGTAACTTTTAATGTGGCACCTTATCAAGTGCTATTTGGAAATCAAATATAGCACAACTACTGGTTCCCCTTTATCCACCCTGCATGCTATCTCCTCAAAGAACTCTAATTTGTCAAACACAATTTCCCTTTCACAAAACCATGTTGACTCTGCCAGGTAGTATTATGATTTTCTAAATGTCCTGCCATTACCTCTTTAATAATGGATTCTAGCACTTACCCAATGACAGACAATAGGCTAACTAGCCTATAGCTTCCAGTCCCTGTCCTTTCATGAACAGCAGTCATATATTTGCAGCATTCCAATCCACAGGGACCTATCTGGAATGTAAGGAATTTTGTAATATTACAACGAATGCATCCATTGTCTCTGGAGCCACTTCTTTGAATACTCTAGAATGCAGGTCATCGGGTCCAGGAGACTTGTCAGTCTTAATTTCCCCAGTATTTTTTCTCTCGTGATAATGACTGTTTTAAGTTCCTCTCTTCCTTTGTCTCTTTATTTTCTACTATTCTTGGAATGCTTTTTGTACCTTCTATTCTGATTATGGAGATAAATTTTTATTCAAAGCCCCTGTCATTTCTTTGTTTCCCATTATTCATTCCCCAGTCTCGCCCTCTAAAAGACCAATGCTACGTTTTAGCTACTTTTCTCCTATTCATATACTTATAGAAGCTTTTACTGTCTGTGCTTATTTTTCTTTCTTGTTTTCTCGCATACTCCAATTTCACCCTGTTTATATGTTAAGTGATGCTTTGCTGGTTTCAAATACTTTCCCAATCTACTTGTCTACTTTTAATTTTGACAACATTCTATGCCTTTTCTTTCAATTTGATCCCACCCTTAACTTAGTCAGCCAAGGATGGTGCATCCTTCTGGTAGAGTCTTCCTTCAACAATATATATCTTCAGTGAGAGTTATGAAACATTTCCTTAAATATCTGTCACTGCCTCTCTACCATTCTTCGTTTTTGACTTATTTTCTGTCTTCATACCCTGGTACTTGTCTTTATTTAAATTTAAGACACTACATTTTTCATTCTCAAACTGAATGTGAAATTGTATCTATCATATTATGATCATTCTTTCTTAGAGATTCTTCATTATGAGATCTTTAATCTTGTCTCATTACCCATTACCAGGTCCAAAATAGCTTGTTACCTGGTAGGTTCCAGAATTTTTTAAGAAAACGTCCCAAATACATTCTATGAACTCATCCACCATGCTACCTTTGCAAATTTGGTTTGTCCATTCGATGTGAAAATTAAAGCCACCATTATCAATAAAATACCTATCATGCAACACCCCATTATTTCTTAATATATACTCTGTCTTAATACGTAGCTGCTGTTAGGGACCTATAAATAACTCTCACCAGTTCCAAAGAAGAGTCATATTGGATTCTAAATATATTAACTCTCTACATATGCTGCTGGACCTGCTGAATTTTTCCAGCATGTTCTGCTTTTATGACAGATTTCAAGCATCCGCAGTCTTTTATTTTTATATAATTGATTATACATCATGATTTTCTGAACCAACGTCATTTCTCACCAGTATACTGATCTCCTTTATTATTAGGAGTTCTACCCTGCCCCTTTTTCTTTCCTCCTGTCTTTCCCAAATGTAAAATACCTTTGAATATCCAGCTGTCCGTTTTGAAAACCATGGCTGCAATTCTCTAATTGCGACCCACACCTTTTCTGTCGGGTTGCGGTGGGAGACACGCGTCTCCAGCCTTGAACAGGGATTTGCGCATGCGCCAGGAACGCATGCGCATCTCCCAGAGACGGAGAACAGTCATTGGCCAGACCACGCTGGAAACTGGCGGGAAGGCAGGTAAGTCATTTAAATCTTTTCTGCATGTATTTTAAATATGTTTATTAGTTAATTATCGGGATGTTTCAGGTCCCAATTGAATCTCTCATCCCGCCAGAAGTACTTCATTCCAATGGGGTTCAGACTAGCTCCCCACATTCGGGGAACTAGTGGGAAACCCCACCGGAATGAAGAGGGGCAATTGGGGCCCCCAGGGGGGTCAGGCGGTGGGGGGGATGCCCCTTGGGCATGGTCACCCTGGCAGTGCCCAAGGGGGCATCTTAGCACTGCCCACCAGGCATCGGGCAGTGCCAAGGGGCGGGGCCTATAGTGGGCAGGGCTTGGGGTGATCAGTGAGGGAGGGGGGGTCCCGCTGCCACTCTGCAGACAGGATTGGTCTGGGATTGGGGCAGGCTGGGGGGGTGGTCTGTCAGGGGGCGGTTGCCTCTGGGGGGGGGGGATCTGACCCCGGGGGGGGGGGGTCAGCGAGGGTGAGTCTGCCGGGGTGAGGGGTGTGGGGGGATCTGCCAGGGTGAGGGGTGCGGGGGGGGGGGCGCTTTCACCACTGCTGGGGAGTGGACTGTGCATCGGACGCTCTGGGGTCGGGGGGGTGATCAGGGGGGGTGATCAGGGTTGGCATGGGAATTGTTGTGAGGGCCACGATCGGGCCTTGGGAGGGCTGGAGGGGCAGCAGCGCAGTGGTCCCAGGCTGGCCAGTGATCGGGCTGGCCAGCAAATGGGGAGACTGACAGATCGGGACCACTGCGCATGCGCAGAGTTCCAGAACTGTCAGACTCCAGCACGAATAGGCCCCGCCGCTCTGGGTTTTTAATGAGATTCCCAATTAGGACCTCTTCAGTGCACAGAGTGCGGAGATTCAGGTGAGAAGCTGAACTGACAGAACAGCCGGGATTTAGAACAGTTCTTCCACCAATTCAGCACTTTTGGGAGAATCGTGGCCCATGTCTCTGTAACGGTTATCATTTCATTTTCACCTATTTCTATGTGTTCTATAAATTTATCCATCTGGTTATGAATGCTGCGAGCACACAGATTAGGAATATTTAATTCTGCTTTTTTTACCATTTACCCTGACCTTATTTGCTGGTGCACACTTATGTTTATGCTCTGTGTCCCTTCCTGTCACACTCTAGTTGTCATTAAACAACACTATTGCTTTGTCCTCTCCTTTTAGCTTTCCAGATCTCCCCTCATGCGAATCCTTCCCTTCCACTATTTAGTTTTAAGCCCTCTCTACACCCTTAGTCATACAATTAACCACTACTCTGGTCTCAGCGAGATTCAAACGAAGGTCATGCCAATGATGTAGTTCTCTCTTTCCCCAGTACTGATGCAGTACCCCATGAGTCAAAACCCATTTCTTCCACACCAACACTTGCGCCATACATTCAACTCTGATCTTATTTACCCTATACAAATATTCTCATGACACAGGTAGTAATCCAGAGATATTCAAGTCCTGTACTACCAAGCAGTCCTTTGTTTTAGTTATGTGGACATGAGCCTTCATCTCATCAGATCAGGAAATCATTACACAAAGGTTTTTACTTGGAGTAATAGCCTTGATAAAGATAAAGATCTTGAGCAAGATTCTGACTAAGCTAATCTGCATCAGTATCAGTCCTGGCAGGCTGCTTAAAGATTCTTTACTGAGAGAAAGAGCTATTTCTATTTGATTTAATTAATTTCTTAAGGTGTAATTAGGCCACCATTTCTTACAATGATTTAGGCAGGTTGTATATATTGTAAGGTGTATAATAAGAAGCCAGAAAGGAGGCAATTGGAACAACTAGTAAAAGTTTCAACAGCAGGATGATGGTGGCAGGCAATGTTGTACTGGCGGAAATAACTGGAGTGTTTTGCTCAGTCTGCTGTCAACAAGATGCCAGGGGTTTGTAAAGTCTAATTTAGGCTAAGCAGCAAAAGGGAGGGAAATGACGTCAGTGACAATGAACAGAATTTGCAGGAAATGCCAAGTTGGAAGGATTTGTAAAATAGTTTTTCATACAGGCAGTTGGACAGCCTTGAAGTGGTTGTTGTGCCAAGATTTAAGGAAGGTGAACGATGCCTGCAGTTAATGTTGCAGAGGACCAGCACATAGATGAGGAAAAGAAAGTACCAAAGATAATGGATAGAATTTTACAACCGTTCACGCTGGTGGGATTCTCTGGTCCCGCTGCATTGAATGGAGATTTGGCTAAGCACCAAATTCTCCGTCCTCACTCGCAGCAGTGGCAGGGCATGAACGGCTGGAAAATTCTGGCCAAAATCTTGGTGGCTGTGTAAAGATGGGCAGTGAATGTATTGCTGTATATCCGCCGACAGTCCTTGAATAGGTAAGAGTGGAATGAAGCAGAGCCAGGGTCATAGTATTGATCAATAGAAAAGCTGCGATGGGAAAGGATGGTATAATCCACCAAATTGAATTGTACCAAGCAGTAAGAGAGATAATGCATCATAGACAAATTCACAGGGAATGTATATGTAACTTTACCCAGAGTTGTCATGGTGCTATGAGTAGGCTGATAAGTAGGATAGTAGGATTTGAAGAACAATGGCAATGGAGCTGGATCAAGGCAGAAACACGTTTGAAAACCTTAGCGAGGGAAAGAAAATTATTGATAGATTGTTAGGTGGATGGACTGGGGTCAATTAGTTGGGGAGGAACAGATGATAACTAGTTGTAGAAGGGAGAAATGATAAGAGAAAATTGGGTGGCACAGTGGCTAGCACTACATCGCAGCACCAAGGACCCCGGTTCAATTCCGGCCTCGGGTAACTGTCTGTGTGGAGTTTGCATGTTCTCCCCATGTCTTCGTGGGTTTCCTCTGGGTGCTCCGGTTTCCTCCCACAGTCCAAAGATGTGTGGGTTAGGTTGATTGGCCATGCTAAATTGACCCTTGGTGTCAGAGGGGTTAGCAGGGTAAATATGGGGGTTCTGGGATTAGGGCCTGGGTGGAATTGTTGTTGGTGCAGACTCAATGGGTTGAATGGCCTCTTTCTGCACTTTAGGGATTCTATGCAGTGAATAAAAGATGGGTGGGAAAGGGAACAAATTGTCAGGAGCATGTTACTTTCTAAATCGCATTTACACAGGCCATTCAGAATTAGGCCTCTCTGCATTAATATATGTGCAGTTGTATGAAAAAAGTTAAATGGAACATGCACTTAAATAAATTACCCTTGCAATCCAAAACAACTTAGAGAGTAATTGGTCAGGAGATTATTCTAGTGGAGGAAATGTTCAGTGACTATAAGATGCAGAAGCTGTGGAACAAAATGAGGACATATTATAGAGGTTAGAGGTTATTATTGGTGAATAATAGGCGAACAAGTTCTTAGGAAACAGAGTAGTTTTAAGTAATCTATATTTGTATTTGAGGGTATTAGAAACAAGGTATAGTTTTAAGTAAGTTTAGTTTTTTGTTTCTGTGTAAGAAAAGTTATAAACTTTTGTCAGTTTCATGTTAAACAAAGGTGCAAGTGTATCTGTGGGTTTTCTTTTCATTTCAAACTGTGCCTGTATTGTAAATAAAGGGTTTACATTGTTAAAACAAACAGGGTTTAAAGAGAGACTAGGTTGTTGCTTAGCAACCAGGGGCCCACACTTAAAGGCATAAGCACTTGTGATTCAGTTGGAACCAAATACCTGAGAAGAAAGCAGCTCCACAGAAACTGCCAGCAGAGAGGCATGATGATGGAGTAAGGAGCAAAAAGCAAGTCCCAGAAGCTAAAAACAGACAGTTCTAGAAACCAGCAAATGAAAAGAGAAGTCCCAGGAAGACTGAAGTGAAAGGGACAAAAAACTGGAATCTGAACCAGGTACTGTGCACTGAGGTTAAAGAAAGGTCATGATGTGGAGATACCGGCGTTGGACTGGGGTAAATACAGTAAGAGTTTTAACAACACCAGGCTAAAGTCCAACAGGTTTATTTGGTAGCAAATGCCATTAGCTTTCGGAGCGCTGCTCCTTCATCAGATGGAGTGGATATCTGCTCTCAAACAGGGCATACAGAGACACAAAATGAAGTTACAGCCAACCTTGTATCATTGTAACCATTATAGCGTGATCTTTCTCTTTACTCCACTTACAGGCTGGTATTTGGGGGTCTGCCGATAGCTGCGAGTGTCTCTTTCTTACAGGCCTTGAAATTTCAAAGGCCGGGGAATGCTGCACTGGGGCAACTACACAGGAGAGAGCGCTGAACCAGGCTCACCGTTTATACCTGACCAGTAACCTGATACTTATATCACACAGCCATCCCAAAACCGCCACCAAGGCCTGAGTGATTCTCTCCCTTGTCCGTGGGACAACGGCCACCCTGCACCCACTCCACTCGAGTAGGTTTCCAAGAGAGAGAACAGAGAGACTCTGTCCTTTTTATCTCCTGACCAGCAGTCTCCCTTGAGTGAGCGGGTTCGAATCGCTCAGATCACCCTCAGTTCTAGACTCCGGATTTATGCTAAGCGATAGTGAAACTGTGACCTCGCCAGAGTGTGCTGATGAGAGAACAAGAGGCAAGACGAACTCCAAACGAGTTTCAAAACTTACAGTGATTTATTTAACAATAAAATCAACCTTTCCAATACCCCACCACACATGAATAAAACTTATACTTTATACTATCACTATGGGAGAAATGCTAATGGGTACAACGGAAAATCTTACTTTACACAGTTCAAAACAAGATTACTGAACTTTAAAATTACAATACATCACCCCTCCCCTTGTCTCAACCTCTATCCTATCCTTGGGAGCTTCACAAGGTTGGCGCTCTGAAAGCTAATGGCATTTGCTACCAAATAAACCTGTTGGACTTTAACCTGTTGTTGTTAAAACTCTTACTGTGTTAAAGAAAGGAGCAGAGAGAAGTTCCCAGTTAAAGATAGAGCTGAAAGGTGCAGACCTGGTGACGTCAGTTAGTGAAAAGCCAAGTATCTGAAGTAATCCTAAGGTTGGTGATACCTTAATACTGCATATAATGCAATGGTGTTCTATTGGCACAGCTGGTACCTGACAAACTGGAAGCTTGAATGTACGTGGAGATCCAGGGCAGAAGAATATGAAAAAGAGAGATTGAAATCCTGGAAGTGGATTCTTGATAAAGGCATGTGAGAGAAAACATTGTTTGGGAAAAGATTCCATAGCGTATTTCTTTGGCAGTCCTGTGGTTAACTGCCTCTGACAAAAAACAAATACAAATTATGATCTATAAAGCCATGGTTCCATTCTGGGACCTGACTGTCCCATAGCATCAATTGGAATCATAACAAAAGGGACATGAAACTTGGTAGAATTTCAAGTAAAAGATGGGAGAGAAGAAATAGGAGGAAATGTTTTTGGAGGAGTGGAATGAAAAGGCCAGATGGCCATGCCAGCACAGCAACAGTTTGAGTATGGGATGAGTTAGGTGGATTGGCATCGTAAATTGGCCTTAGTGTCCCAAGATGTCTTGGTTAGATGGATTAGCCATGGTAAACATGTGGAGTTATGGGAATAAGGCAGGAAGAGGGCTTAGGTAAAGTACTCTGCCAGAGATTCAGTACAGACACAATGGGCTGAATGGCCTCTTCTGCACTATAGAGATTCTATGATTCTATGAATTAACAGAAAGTACACCAGATTAAGCAGGCTTCAGTAAGGGGAAAAGAATCACCACATACAAAGCATGTTTTTGTCCGCACCAGAATATCAACCGACTTATTTGCAATTACATTAATGAATGGCAGAGGGTCTGAATATTCTGGAGAGTATCACAGAGTGGATTGGTGTTAACTGAATTACCAGTAGCATTGTTGGGGCAATGGAGGAATAAATAGAAAAGGAGTAAATAGAAGAGTTTGAAACATAAAGAGGAATAGATAAGGTTATGGCTCATGACGAAGCAGAGGAGGATGATAAGGCTGTATCTGGAGATATCTAAAAAACAAAATATTGTAAGTGTGGCTTGGATCACCCACAGAAGATGGCACCTGACTAAGGTAAAGCATCTGCAAATTTGATTCCCCAGTTTATCCCTGAAGACCAATTTACACATTAGGTCTAAATACCGCAGAACTGAATACCTGTGCTCCACATGCATTTCATTCCTGGTATCATTTGATGTTTGTATTGTTTATAAATCTATGAATTTTTCCCCTTCAAAGCTTTAAATTAAAAGTTACAAAAAGTTGAAGGTAGAGAAAGTAAATCCAACATAATTGTTACAAATTGTTATAATATGCACTATATATATTCTCAGATTCAGCAGCAGTTTCTCGCAAAAGAGGACCGCACATTGTGGACAATCAGTGAGGTCAGCTTGAACACTCAATCAGGCAATAGCATAAT
This sequence comes from Mustelus asterias, assembly GCF_964213995.1. Lineage (NCBI taxonomy): Eukaryota > Metazoa > Chordata > Chondrichthyes > Carcharhiniformes > Triakidae > Mustelus > Mustelus asterias. The sequence continues at coordinate 74,825,412 of NC_135810.1, read as the reverse complement.
GCAGAGGTCTGAACCCTGAAACCCTGCGTTAACTTCCACCTACTTCTACAATTTTCTGAATCATGGACTGATTGAGACTACTCAGATAAGGTCAAGTATAACCCTTTATTTCACAAATATGGATACTGGAGCTTAGTATTTATGGTGTTGGACCAGAACCCCAGAGGTTCTGGGGCAAATTTGTAAACTGCATTGGATAGCGGCCATTTTAATCTGATTTGTTGAATGGAAAACTGAAGGGATTAAGTAAATTAATTCAATTTTAAACTCAAATTGGGTTGAGGTGCAATATTGGTGGGCCATCTGTTCAGAAAGCTTTCCCACTAGATGAACCAATTTTAAAAATATCTGGTCCAAAGATATGCAGGTTAGGTGGATTGGCCCTTAGTATCCCAATATATGTAGTTTAGATGGATTAGTCATGCTAAATGTGCGGGGTTATGGGGATGGGTCAGGGAGAGGGCCTGGGTAGGATATTCTTGATGTGGAGATGCCGGCATTGGACTGGGGTAAGCACAGTAAACAGTGTGAGACTTCTGGATACTCTAGGATATTTTGTCAGAGGGTTAGTCAACTCGATGGGCCAAATGACCTCCTTCTACAATGTAGGGATTCTATGATTCGATGATTGTGAACTAACACCTGAAAAAATAAAATAATCCAGAAGTTTGCATGATTAAGAAACTAACTACATCAGTAATATCATTCAGAGGACACAGCTTGCCTACCCCAATTTGCCTGTGTATATCCTTGTTTGTGAGTATAAGACTTGAGTAGAGACAGGTCGAAGCTTTTCATATTGCAGTCATGAATACACTTCACAAGAATACCACTATAAGAGGAAAACAACAATTTAAGCTGTATGAGAAGCGATTGTTGATTGGTTGGCAGACGGACTCTGATTGGTAGAGGCTTTGCCATGGAATATGTACCAGTTGATGGTAGTTGACAGTTAATTGCCAAGCATTGTTCGAAATTCAAACCAAGCAGCTTATCTCTGATTAGTCAAGGCATTGCCCTGGGGAATGAACCAGAGAATGGCTGTCCTTTATTTTGTTTGGCTAAAACAATGTGTGTAAATGTTCTTTCTGTCTGCAAAAAATGGGGCCTTGTTTATTAATACAAGTAGTTTCAAGTACACACAAATGCGCCAGACTGCGAGCACAACTGATATTCTTAAATCGGTTTTTAGCATAATTCTTAATACACTGAGGATTATTTAACAAATGTCTGATTGCGGAATCACATATACCACATGGACTGCAGTGGTTCAGGTCAGTGACTCACCAACGCCTTCTCAAGGACAATTATGGATGGGCTATAAGTATTGAACTAGCCAGTAACAGTCACATACTATGAAAAAAAATGTTTAACTCCTCCAAACGAAACATTTCAATAACCACTTTCATTGCCTTTTTGTCATGCAGGAGTAGAGGAACTCCCAGGGAGGAAGTAATCTTGTGAGGGAATCTATGTTTGTGGACTGTGTCCCTGTGGTTTCAGGGCAGAGGTCAGACCCTGGTTAAAGGACTAAACTCCCAACATTTCTGGGGCTCTGGCACAAATGCAGAGCATGGCAGGTCAGGCCACACATGTAGGTTGAAGGCTGCCTTTGACAGCTGCTTGAAGATGGACCTTGGAGGTGGTGCAAAAGTTAGCTCAGGTGACTAGAGTTTGGGCACAAATAAAAGACCACCCAAAAAAAGATTCACATGAGTAGGAACAGGTGCTAGCTCCATGCTGCTGTGGAACTGGGTTTAGCGATGCCCAGCTACAGGGGCTGTTCAGTGCAGCTCGGAGCTGGGGGTGAAGAAAGACCATGAGGAGCAGTTGTTAGCTCAGGGAAGCTGAAGTGCTTGTCTGTTTGGCAAAGTCAGAGAGCTGGATCATGACTATAATGCTGGGTTAAGTCTTGTAAACCCTATGGGTTGCAATCTTAGGAGAAGAGATCGAACAACTGGGAGGTGAGCAGTCACTGGGATAATTTGAGCTGGATTCCTGTTACCTGACAACTCATTGCAGGCAGAACTCAGCAAGAAGTCCTCCAAACTGAGTTGGAGTTGCTGTTTCAGAGAAATTTGAGGCTAAATTCTTGAAAGAGAGGAACCAAAATCCCTCATAGGAAGACAAAGGGTTCAAAGAACTTCGTGACTGTCAGTGAACGCTGACATCTAGATGGGACGCAGAGAAATTTGTGGGACTTGTATTGGTTGTGTCTGCCATTTGGTGTGTGTTTTATGTTTCGACCACAATTTTTAATTTATGTTTTTCTCATCAGTGTGGTACAGGATAAATGGTATTGACTGTTTGCTTTGTTGACTCTTGTATAATAAAAATACTGTTTATTTAAAAACATGGAATCTTGTGGCTTTATTCTCTTGATAAGTAACTGGGATTTCAAATTCCATCCAAATTTTCAAATTCTCAAAATACATTGCAAATGACAATCTTCATAGATACTCCTGAGCTCAATAATATGAACAGTTGCTGACAAATACAAATCCTATACATTAAGTCCTCATTCAAACTGTAGTTGTGTTCCAGAAAATCACAACTTTAAGTGAGTGACAACTTTAAATTAATCATATGTTCCCACAGGAATCCATGCTAAACTCAGAGTCTTTTTTTTCTCAAGGCGAAATGTCCAAATGAACCTATGTACAATTTGAAATACTGTACATGTGCACTACTGTGCATTCCTAGATGAAATAACTTGAAAAATGGAATAAATCACTAAATACAAAATCAAATTAGATAACACCAGACTCTCTTTCTTCTTAGTTGGTATGTCAGGAATAAAAGAATGACTAGGGTAAGATTAGGGCCAGCCAAGGACAGTAGTGGGAAGTTGTGCGTGGAGCCTGAAGAGATAGGAGAGGCGCTAAATGAATATTTCTCATCAGTATTCATGCAGGAAAAAGAGAATGTTGTCAAGGAGAATACTGAGATACAGGCTATTGGACTAGATGGGATTGAGGTTAATAAGGAGGAGGTGTTAGCAATTCAAGGATGACTGGTTCCTGCTCAATTTTGATGGATTCTGAGATGGCTGATGAGTCTAATGCTTAATCTGCAGTCTCTGCTGCATGAGGTAGGTGTTTCTTGCACGGCCAGTTAGATGAGTTGTTTGGAGGTTTTTGTGCTCTCTCCATCATCTTAACTTTACCTCTGCACATCCCTGACAAAAGCTCTTGGTGTTCAGTGCCAACCCGAGTAAACCCTTTCTCTTTTTGGTTGGTGTGATATTTGACAGCTTCGGGGTTGCTTTGAGGACATCCCTAAAACATTTCAGTGGAGGTGCCTTTGAGTGATGAGCTGGGCATGCTGGCTTACCACCTTCAGCGAATGCCTCTCACCAGCTTTCATTTGGCCTCTCTGCCTCAGCTGCTACATAGTTGGAAAAGCACCAATCAAAAGATTGCAGTCAGGTTCCTGAAGGGTAAATACTGCATCCTGTCTTTTTCACCCAAATGTAGGCTAAGGAAAGCAATTTTACCTGTGCACAGTGGCAAATGCTTCTACCTCACAGATTTTTAAGATGTTCTTTCTGACTCACCCAATGTAAATCTCCCCATTAGGCACACATGGGGCACCAAAATTAAAAATCAGTTTGCAGAGTCAAGAAATTGGCCTTTTCTGCACAGAAATGAGCAGCCCAGTCTTCAACGTTTTCCTTGCAAAACAATAACCTGTTAGTTTAGATATTCTTCACTGAGAATTTTGCTGCAAAACTTTTTGAAAAAAAAACTTGTGGCTCTCTCAAGAGCAAATGAATGCCTCTGGCCGCATTCACATCAAAATCGCACTGATTGGGTCACAGGACTTGATGTCACACTGGTGCAAAAACATCACAAAATGATGCCATGCAACGACACAAAACAACTCACAATGACACTAAATCGAAATCGAGGATGCAAAACATGAATCCATCCCTAAAACCTACACCACTTAAAGCAAACTAGATTATAGTGGGACAATTTTAAATGGGGACGTGCTGCAATTGAAAACAGCTCTCGAGCAATGGCCATCTCAATGTTGCAGAGGTTCTGATGTGCTGATTCTATCGTCATTTAATGAAGTGGCCTTGTTTCTAGTCATCAGTTTAGGTGCACTCATGGGGATAGGGGGCAAAATTGTGAGACTGATTGGCCATCCCCCATCCCCACAATATTCATATGTTGTAGAATAAGGTCAGGGCTACAGTACCACATATCTGATATATCTTTATACTAATACACATTTGCCAGTCTATTTATTTGATTCTAATCTGTGTTCCAATGCTCAAAACTTCAACTCCTTACATTTAAAACAAATCTTTATTCTAAATCTCTACATGTGCCACCCACATTTCTTGCGCATGAATCATTTGTTTCGACATATTTTTATTCCCATTTCTTTCCACTATCAACAAAATATACTTTTCTTAACATTTTGAATGATCAGATTAATATAATCTGCACCATTTAATGTCATATGCACCTTCCTTTAAGCTGCATCTGAAATGGTTTCGCTGAAGAAAAACACTTGAAACTGATAAACAGGATGATATTCAGATAGTGGCGTAAGATTTCAAATTTTAAAAGGCTGTTTTATCAGTGACTAATGAACGTTAGACAAATTTGACCTTTATTAGCTAGTTTTTTAAATTTTCAGCGGTTTTGCACGTCTTTTGCATTATTCTAGTTGCAAAGAGGATTAGTTTGCAGAGAACATAGAACATAACAGCACAGTACAGGCCCTTCAGCCCTCGATGTTGCACCGACCAGTGAAACCAATCTAAAGCCAATCTAACCTACACTATTCCAATATCATCCATATGTTTATCCAATGACCATTTAAATGCCCTTAATGTTGGAGAGTCCACTACTGCTGCAGGCAGGGCATTCCACACCCTTACTACTCTGAGTAAAGAACTTACCTTTGACATCTGTCCTATATCTACCACCTCTCAATTTAAAGCTATGTCCCCTCGTGCTAGCTATCACCATCTGAGGAAAAAGACTCTCACTATCCACCCTGTTTAATCCTCTGATCATCTTGTATGCCTCTATTAAGTCACCTCTTAACCTTCTTCTCAGTAACGAAAACAACCTCAAGTCCCTCAGCCTTTCCTCATAAGACCTTCCCACCATACCAGGCAACATCCTGGTAAATCTCCTCTGCACCCTTTCCAATGCTTCCACATCTTTCCTATAATGTGGCGAACAGAACTGTACGCAATACTCCAAGTGCGGACGCACCAGAGTTTTGTACAGCTGCAACATGACCTCCTGGCTCCGAAACTCAGTCCCTCTACCAATAAAAGCTAACACTCCGTACACCTTCTTAACAACCCTATCAACCTGGGTGCCAACTTTCAGGGATCTATGCAGATGGACACCGAGATTTCTCTGTTCATCCACACTACCAAGTATCTTACCATTAGCCCAGTACTCTGTATTCCTGTTGCTCCTTCCAAAGTGAATCACCTCACACTTTTCCGCATTGAACTCCATTTGCCACCTCTCAGCCCAGCTCTGCAGCTTATCTATGTCCCTCTGTAACCTGCAACAACCTTCCGCACTGTCCACAACTCCACCGACTTTAGTGTCATCCGCAAATTTACTAACCCATCCTTCTACACCCTCATCCAGGTCATTTATAAAAATGACAAACAGCAGTGGCCCCAAAACAGATCCTTGCAGTACACCACTAGTAACTGAACTCCAGGATGAACATTTCCCATCAACCAACACCCTCTGTTTTCTTACAACTAGCCAATCCCTGATCCAAACCGCTAAATCACCCTCAAACCCATGCCTCCATATCTTCTGCAATAGCTTACCGTGGGGAACCTTATCAAACGCTTTACTGAAATCCATATACACCACCTCTTTGGTCACCTTCTCAAAGAACTCAATAAGGTTTGTGAGGCACGACCTACCCTTCACAAAACCATGTTGACTATCCCTAATCAAATGATTCCTTTCTAGATGATTATAAATCCTATCTCTTATAATCCTTTCCAAAACTTAGCCCACAACAGAAGTAAGGCACACTGGTCTATAATTACTAGGGTTATCTCTACTCCACTTCTTGAACAAGGGGACAACATTTGCTATCCTCCAGTCTTCTGGCACTATTCCTGTAGACAATGACGACATAAAGATCAAAGCCAAAGGCTCTGCAATCTCCTCCCTAGCCTCCCAGAGAATCCTAGGATAAATCCCATCTGGCCCAGGGGACTTATCTATTTTCACACCTTCCAGAATTGCTAACACCTCCTCCTTATTAACCTCAATCCCATCTAGTCCAATAGCCTGTATCTCAGTATTCTCCTTGACAACATTCTCTTTTTCCTGCATGAATACTGATGAGAAATATTCATTTAGCGCCTCTCCTATCTCTTCAGGCTCCACGCACAACTTCCCACTACTGTCCTTGGCTGGCCCTAATCTTACCCTAGTCATTCTTTTATTCCTGACATACCTATAGAAAGCTTTAGGGTTTTCCTTGATCCTACCTGCCAAAGACTTCTCATGTCCCTCCTGGCTCTTCTTAACTCTTTCTTTAGGTCCTTCCTGGCTAACTTGTAACTCTCAAGCACCCTAACTGAGCCTTCATGTTTCATCTTTACATAAGTCTCCTTCTTCCTCTTCACAAGAGATTCAACGTATTTTGTAAACCACAGTTCCCTCGCTCGACCACTTCCTCCCTGCCTGACAGGTACATACTTATCAGGGACACGCAGTAGCTGTTCCTTGAACAAGCTCCACATTTCAATTGTGCCCATCCCCTGCAGTTTCCTTCCCCAACATATGCATCCTAAATCTCGCCTAATCGCATCATAATTTCCTTTCCCCCAGCTATAACTCTTGCCCTTCGGTATATACCTATCCCTTTCCATCACTAAAGTAAATGAAACCGAATTGTGGTCACTGTCACCAAAGTGCTCACCTACCTCCAAATCTAACACCTGGTCTGGTTCATTATCCAGTACCAAATCCAATGTGGCCTCGCCTCTTGTTGGCCTGAGAGTATCAGAGAGACTGATACTCCAGGGAAATGTATTTTTAAACTGTCCAGAAGGGCAGGGCTACAAGGTAATTAACTATTTCTGTCACATTGCATTATGGAGAATGGTTAGCAAGTTTAATGCTATCCTTCACACCTTACTTCCCATTTGGTGAACTTTCTGCAATAGTGTATGTAGGCCACAAATATATCAATATGTATTTTATCTAACCACTGTCAGGGAAGAATCAACCGTGCAGCTTGCAAAGAGTTCCTTGCTAAATGAATAAGTTTTTCACAACGTTTCAGCAAATAGTGGAATATCGAACACAAAATACAAAAAAAAGGAAGGAGGTATTGGGGTTCTTGAGAAACATTAAGATAGACAAGTCCCCAGGGCCTGATGGCATATACCCCAGAATACTGAGAGAGGCAAGGGAGGAAATTGCTGGGGCCTTGAGAGAAATCTCAACACAGGCTACAGGGGAGGTCCCAGAGAATTGGAGAATAACCAATGTTGTTCCTTTGTTTAAGAAGGGTAGCAAGAATAATCCAGGTAATTACAGGCTGGTGAGCCTTACATCAGTGTTAGGGAAATTATTGGAGAGGATTCTTCGAAACAGGATTTACTTCCACTTGGAAATAAGTGGACGTATTAGCGAGAGGCAACATGTTTTTGTGAAGGGGAGGTCGTGTCTCATTAATTTGATCGAGTTTTTCAAGGAAGTGACGAAGATGATTGATGAGGGTGAGGCAGTGGATGTTGTCTACATGGACTTCAGTAAGGTGTTTGACAAGGTCCCTCATGATAGACTGGTGCAGAAGGTGAAGTCGCATGGGATCAGCGGTGAGCTGGCAAGGTGGATACAAAACTGGCTCAGTCATAGAAGACAGAGGGTAGCAATGGAAGGGTGCGTTTCTGAATGGAGGGCTGTGACAAGTGCCATTCCTCAGGGGTAAGTGCTGGGACCTTTGCTGTCTGTATTATATATAAATGATTTGGAGGAAAATGTAACTGTTTTGAGTAGTAAGTTTGCGAAAAACACAAAAGGTTGGTGGATCTGCGGATAGCAATGAGGACCATCAGAGGATACAGCAGGATATAGATCGCTTGGAGACTTGGGCGGACAAATGTGCAGTAATGCATTTTGGAAGGTCTCAGACAGAGAGGAAATATACAGTAAATGACAGAAGCCTTGAGTATCGATAGGCAGAAGGATATGGGTGTACAAGTACACAGCTCACTGAAAGTGGCAATGCAGGTGGAGAAAGTAGTCAAAAAGGCATACGGCGTGCTTGCCTTCATTGGCTGGGGCATTGAATTTAAAAATTGGCAAGTCATGTTGCAGCTTTATAGAACCTGAATGGAGGGATATGGTCCCCAGAAGGGTAGGGGATTTTAGTTCAGTCAGGCAGCATGGTTGGTGCAGGCTTGGAGGGCCGAAGAACCTGTTCCTGTGCTGTAATTTTCTTTGTTCTCTTTGTAAAACAAGAATTCTGCTGCCTAAAACCACAGAAATATTTTACAACAGGGTGTACCGTGTAAATCACAGGAGAATTAGTTATGAGGAGAAATGGTGACTTCACAGGACAGCCGGCTGATTATTGAGTATTACAATTTTACATTTATTTTGTTTCTAAGTTAGGGAATTCCAACTTGAAAGAAAAAAGGAAGACTTGCACTTATAGACTGCATTCAATTTCCGCAGACATCAGAGCACTTTATGACTAATGAAGTACTTTTGAAGTGTAGTCTCTTGAAATGGAGAAAATACAGGGAAAGGCTGAGAAGGTTAATCTGGAAAACATGCTCTGATTTTATTAAATTAGTAGCTCGCTACAGCGATCAATTATACAACTAATCATTTTTAATATACTAAACAAATTAATAAATAAGGTTAAGATAGACATGGCAGGTGTTGTGCCATAGTTACATCATGTGAGACTTTGTGCAGAGCAATGTTATATTTACAGTAAGTATAGCTTGACGAATTTCGACTCAGAGATGTTGAGCTAGGGTTGAACTGCAGATATTGGGGCAGCAAGGAGAGATAGAGTGATCCAGAGACTTTGTTCCAGGAGACTGTCACACCCCTTGATGAAATAGAACAAGAGGGTTGGAATAGAATCATAGAATACTTACAGAGCAGGAGGCCATTCGGCCCATCAAGGCTTCACGGACAACAATCCCACCCAGGCCCTATCCCCATAACCCCACATAATTAGCATCCTAATCCTCTGACACTAAGGGGCAATTTAGCATAGCCAATCCACCTAACCCATACATGTTTGGATTGAGAGAGGAAACCAGAGCACCCAGAGCAAATCCAACGTACAAACTCCACACAGACAGTGACCCAAGGCCGAAATCAAACCTGGGTGCAGTGAGGCAGTAATGCTAACCACTGTGCAGCTAAGTCATATTTGCTACCTGTGTGGGTTAGAACAAGTACTTCAGGGTGGATGGGAAAACTGATGGTGGCACCATGGAGGTCATTCAAGTGAGGGTGTGAAAGGGAATGTGGTACTAATATAGGGTAATATTTTCAGGTGGAGAAATACGGTTTCCTGCAGCCATTACTGGGGATCCTGGAGTTATGTTGCCTGCCTCGTACCAGTGTTAAAGGTATCTCTTCACAGTTGGAGAAGAACTTGGAGTGGGATGGTGAGAATCTAGTTAATGTGGTCCACGTAGGAACCAATGTCATATGTTCAATAAGGAATAATCTTCTGCTGAGAGAGTTTGAAATTTAGGGTCCGAATTAAAAATCAAAACCTCAAAAGTAATAATTTCTGAATTGTTACCTGAGCCATGCGCCAACAAAGATTGGGATCACAAGTTTAAATGTGTTGCTGAAAAGGTAATGTAGGAGGCTGGGGTTTCAATTCATGTACAACTAGCACCAGCACTGGATAAGGAGGAGGTTTTCCATTTGGATGCTTTGCACGGAAACCAGACTGGAACCAGTATCCTGGAAAACTGAATGACTAATTCAACAGAAGGCCTTTACTCTTGTAAAGGGAAGGTTGAAATTATTCAGGATAGGGAGAGTTCAAAAGTAGCAAGATCCAGACCAAAGCAATATTTTCTGTAAAAAAAAGAAAGTGGATCATGAAGGAACAAAAAAAGTAGCAAGGTTAATCGTGCATTAGTTACTATGGTGACATCAGGGAAAATTAGGAAAAGGTCAATGCTGTAGGTACTATGTCTGAATGTGCGAAGCAATCTCAACCAATTAGAAGAATTAATAAGGTAGTTAGAAATGAATTGATTTGATCTAATGGCCAATACTGAGGTATGGGCCAGGATTTACTGGTCCAGTGGACATCATCACAGGTCAGAGCCGTTTTAACGGCTCTCCAAATTTGCCTGTCTCGGCTACAATGATGCCCACCGTTATCGGGGCTGGAAAATCCCGGCCATAGCTGCAGATTGTTCAAGATTGGAAACTAAATATTTTGGGATGCTTTTAGAAAAGGTAGACAAAATGAAAAAGGAGGAGGGGTAAGCCCGATGATAAAGGATTGGAATAAGGCAACAAAGGGAAAGTACCTGAGGTCAAAAAATCAAGAAGTAGAATCAGTTTGGGTGGATGTTTAAAAACACAGCAAGGGGCAAAAACCTTGGTTATCCTCCTAATGGGCCTCCTGATAGTGACTGTAGTGTAGGGCAGAGTATAATTAGGAAATTAGAGGTGCATATTGTTACGACGCAGAGGCTGATCCCCTTCAGAGAAACCACACCGAATCCCCCAAAAAGGAATACCTCACTTCATAGTCTGTTAAATGTGTTTGGGAAGGTGTTAACTTCTGCATTAATGTTTAGAGGTTCATTAACAGAAATACCTAAAACTCACCTTAACTGAATACTTAGCAAGTTATTTATTTAACCAACCGGGAATTTTAACTAAACAAATAACATATGGATTAAATTTAGGTACTTCTGGAATGGCTGTTCAAATAAATACAAGGTTCCTTCATTAACAAAAAAATTAATAATTTAGTCACTCTCAAAAAATATACTACAGGTGTTTTGGCTTTGGAAAACCTTTGGAGTTCTTCTGTTGATTCCACTGACTGTAAGCTCTTTCTGATTTGGTACCTTTTGTTAGATAGATGGAGTTCTGTTAAGAGATATTTTAAGCTGGCAGGGAGCCACTCTTTCCCTCTTAGATGTTCAGAGGTGGCAGCCCTTCAGTTGAACTCCAGGCAGGCAGTTCATCTCTTTATAACTCTGATGACCTATCAATTTTCCTACACCGGGATTGGTCTGATGTTGTCAACAACAGAAAATTCAAATTTGATAGGTTCCTGAAAGCTGAGTGTCTTCTTTAAACTGATAGGCTGTCAGAATTCAAAAGCCTGCAAAACCTGTTACCCAGGCAACCCTGATGCTTGGTCCTCATTACACATTTTGCAATCTGCGTACCTGCGTTTTAAACATTCAAGCACGGAACACAAAACCAGCTTTTCAAGGGACCACACTTCACAAACTCAACTTCACAACAATATAACAAAGGTAATATATTAATCATGGGGCACTTTAATCTTCATGTAGACTAGGAAACCAGATTTACAGTGAAAGTGTTGAATTTGAAATACCCTGGATAAAACACAAACAAAAAGTATTAAAACAGAATGGATTAACTTAGGATAAGAATCACCGCCTTATATATATTACAGAGGTACTGTCTCCATAGAAACACATATAGTGGATTTAAACATGTATTTTTGAAAGTGTATTATTGAACAGGCATACAACTTAACTAATGGCACAGAGTTCTAAGGCATCATGGGAAATAAGCCAGTAAAGTGAACCACATTCCTTGTAACAATACATTCATAAAAGCATAACTGTTATTAGCATGAATACCAGACAGTGAAAGAGACATTCATTGAGCAAAGACAAGCTAGTGATTCCCGGCAGCTCAATGAATAGGTGGAGTCTTCAACTAGATAGGAGAGTCTGGTACTGGCAACAGATGGCCATGGGAAAGTCAGACAGAAACCACGAGAACTTATTGTTCCCATGCTGTCAGAGAATATCTGTAATTGGTCAAGGTATATGACATTTACTAATGATGATTGACCTGTACTAATGATGTTTGGCTCATGATGAGCCAGAGGACGGGTAAAATGTCTTTTGGAAAATGTAGCAATGCCACCATGATGTAACTTCAGAGAAGTGTTGGACTTCCCAGCTCTTTCTCTCCCAGTGTACATTCGTCAATAAAGAATGTCCTTACCAGGATACTGTTGAGTCGCGCGTCTTTGCATTAGTTAAAGTTGAGCTCAATACTTAGCCTCTGAAAGTGTTGGAGGAATTTGAAATATCCTGGGATTAAAACACTAACAAAGACTATTAAAATGGAATGGATTAATTTAGGATAAGAATCACAGACTGCCATATCAGATAGACACATATAACCACAGTTTTAGCCCCACAGAAAGTATAGAGGACAAGTTCATGGAATTATGACAAGATAGTTGTCTAGATCAGTATGTCAATGTGATATTGTGATAATGGTGTATATGGATTTCAGCAAAGCATTTGATAAGGTTCCCCATGGTAAGCTATTGCAGAAAATACGGACACATGGGATTGACGGTGATTTAGTGGTTTGGAACAGGAATTGGCTAGTTGTAAGAAAACAGAGGTTGATGGGAAATATTCATCCTGGCGTTCAGTTACTAGTGGTGTACTGCAAGGATCTGTTTTGGAGCCACTGCTGTTTGTAATTTTTATAAATGACCTGGATGAGGGCGTAGAAGGATGTGTTAGTAAATTTGCGGATGACACTAAAGTCGGTGGAGTTGTGGACAGTGCGGAAGGATGTTGCAGGTTACAGAGGGACATAGATAAGCTGCAGAGCTGGGCTGAGAGGTGGCAAATGGAGTTCAATGCGGAAAAGTGTGAGGTGATTCACTTTGGAAGGAGCAACAGGAATAGAGAGTACTGGGCTAATGGTAAGATACTTGGTAGTGTGGATGAACAGAGGGATCTGGGTGTCCATGTGCATAGATCCCTGAAAGTTGGCACCCAGGTTGATAGGGTTGTTAAGAAGGCATACGGTGTGTTAGCTTTTATTGGTAGAGGGATTGAGTTTTGGAGCCATGAGATCATGCTGCAACTGTACAAAACTCTGGTGCGGCCGCACTTGGAGTATTGCGTTCAGTTCTGGTCGCCGCATTATAGGAAAGATGTGGAAGTGTTGGAAAGGGTGCAGAGGAGATTTACCAGGATGTTGCCTGGTATGGTGGGAAGATCGTATGAGGAAAGGCTGAGGGGCTTGAGGTTGTTTTCGTTAGAGAGAAGAAGGTTAAGAGGTGACTTAATAGAGGCATACAAGATGATCAGAGGATTAGATAGGGTGGATAGTGAGAGCCTTTTTCCTCGGATGGTGATGGCTAACATGAGGGGACATAGCTTTAAATTGAGGGGTGAGAGATATAGGATAGATGTTAGAGGTAGGTTCTTCACTCAGAGTAGTAAGGGCGTGGAATGCCCTGCCTGCAACATTAGTGGACTCGTCAACATTAAGAGCATTCAAATGGTTATTGGATAAACATAAGGATGATATTGGAATAGTGTAGAGGGGCTTTAGATTGGTTTCACTGGTCGGTGCAACATCGAGGGCCAAAGGGCCTGTACTGCGCTGTAATGTTTTATGTTCTCTAATATTTGTTTGCAAAGTCAGGAATGTAACACAAATACCAAAATGATAGCTCCAGGCTTATGTCAACAGAGTAAAATTTCAAGCACAGAGTGAACTATCAAGCAGTTTTTTTTTAATACCTTTTTTTAATGTAAAGCACAACAGAGATAAATCCTTTGACTGCTTTGACAATTCAACTTTGTGCTCAAAGTTTTATGCAGAGCCATACTTTGAACAATCTCAATCGACACCAGATCTAGCTAAAGGGTGCATTACCTCTTCCAAATGTTTCACAAGACCATATCCAAAGGGTTATCTTACCTATCCAAATGAATCTACAAGGTTAAGATCTGCTTCTATCAGGTCTAATCTGCACACTTTGGGTTTCAGACACTTGCCTCAGCAAAATCTCACACGTTGAGGAAGATGCTGATTTAGGTGCATAGCTGCCTCCATGAACCAAGAATATGCAATTTAGAACCCAATCCCATCCCTCCCGTCCGCACACATATGCTGGGGCGAGGGGAAGGTGCACAGAGATTCAAAATATATTGTGCATCTTGGATTTCTTCAATTAAATTGTGATTAATTATTAGAACAAAGGTGATGTACTGCACCCATTGTCCAAAGGTTTGGTATGTATAATGCTACACAGTTTTCAATAGAACAGCAAAAGGAATGTATATAGCAAGTGAATAAATAGGTTAACTTCCATTTATATAGTATCTCTAATGTAGGAAAACATCCCAAGTCACTTCACAGGGGTGTTAATAAAGTTTGATACCAAGTCACAAGGTGATATTAGGGCAGATGTTCAGAGGTAGGTTTTAGGGGGCATGTTATAGAAGAAAAGAGAGGCAAGAGACACACAGGGGTAAGAAGGGTATTCCAGAGCTTAAGGTATAAGCAGTTGAAGGCACAACCGCCAATGATTGACCAATTAAATTCTGGGAAGCATAAGAGGCTAGAATTGGAGAAGCAGATATCTTCTGGTGTAGGAATGGAGGAGTTTACAAAGTTGAGGGGCAAGACCATTGACGGATTTAAAACAAGGAAAACAAGAGCTTTTAAAAATTGTATCATTGGGTAATCAGGAGCCAATGTAGGTCAGCAAGTACAGGATATATGAGCAGGACTTGGTGTGAATTAGGACATGACCAGCAGAGCTTTGGATGACATCCAAGTTTAGAGAGGTGGAACATGATAAGAAGATAAGGGGGATAGAGTGGACGTTCAGAGACTATTTCCTCGGGTGAATGTAGCTGTTACTAGGGGGCATAACTATAAGGTTCATGGTGGGAGATATAGGAGGGATGTCTGAGGTAGGTTCTTTACTCAGAGAGTGGTTGGGGTGTGGAATGGACTGCCTGCTGTGATAGTGGAGTCAGACACTTTAGGAACTTTCAAGCGGTTATTGGATAGGCACATGGTGCACACCAGAATGATAGGGAGTGGGATAGCTTGATCTTGGTTTCGGACAAAGCTCGGTACAACATCGAGGGCCGAAGGGCCTGTACTGTTCTATGTTCTATGAGTCAACAGCCAGGATTGCAATGGAATAGACAAGTCCAGAAGTAAAAAAGACATGAACAAGGTATTCAGTATCAGATGAACTGAGACAAGATCAGAATTGGGCTATCTTATGGAATAAAATAGGCAGTCTCACTGATGACATGGATGTGTGATTGGAAGCTCACTTCTGAATCACATATAAACACCAAAACTGCAAACTGCCTCAAAGTCGTTGACAGGGGGAGAGATGGAGCTGGTCGGTAGGGAAAAGGATGTGTGTCAGGGACGGAAGATAATAGTTTTGGTCTTCTCAATATTAAATTAGAGGAAATTTCTGTTTATACTGAATGTTATACAAGCAGTTGAATGGCTTAGAGATAGTTGAGACTTGAGAGAGGTGGTTCAAAGTAGGGCAGAGTATCAACATCATAACAAGGAAACAGATGCAGTGTTTTTCATTAGCGGTGCAATCAAGTACTATAGTCCAACCACCGCAGGTTTCTGATGGTGGCTCCGATAAGAATTGTTATTTTTACAAGCTCGCCACCTATCAGGTACATTAGTGGTACTGATGAGTTCTGATTGGTACGTGTGAAACCAAGATACATGCTAATAAAATTCATAGTACCACATTTCCACTAGAGATGTGTCGGCTAACAAGCAAAACACATTGAACTAAGTAGGAGACGGGAAATAGCTGTATTGAAAAATTCAGGAGGGTCAAGTCTGCCTCTAATTGGTAGAAAATCACTATGTACCCTATATCTCTTGGTGTTGGAGGGCTAGAATTCACCCTATTACATACAACAGTGCAGATAATACAAGGAAACACAAGTCTGCATTTCAATAACAGATTTTATTTCGAACATATATTCAGCGTGATTAGGCTAAAAACATGCGGCATTAAAGAGAGTCTGAATGGTTGACTACGTGCACAAATGAAGTATATATTCACAGCAAATCATCTTGGAGGACATAAATGCTGGTGATGCATGTATGGAAAATATCTGTGTTTGAAAATAAAGAACCCATGATTTGAAAAGTGTGAATCTACATTACATTTTTCTTTGACATACTACATCCATACAATAGTTAACTTTTATTAAAATAGCAACTATGGGAGTTAGAATACAATTTATATATAAAAAGCCCCATCAAATTGCACATTACTAGTTTGAAGTTGGTACCAGGTAAAGAAGCTGGGCTAAAACTCTGTGCTTGACCTACCAGTTTCCTCAACCACTGACCCCACCATGATTTATAATTATGGGTGGTGCCCACACTGGTATAAGAACATAAGAAATAGGAGCAGTAGGCCATCTAGCCCCTCGAGCCTGCCTCGCCATTCAATAAGATCATGGCTGATCTGAACACTTTGGGTTTCAGACACTTACCTCAGCAAAATCACACACATTGAGGAAGATGCTGATTTGGGTGCATAGCTGCCTCCATGAACCTAGAACATGCAATTTAGAACCCAATCCCATCCCTCCCGTCCACATCTTAGAAACATGACAGATAGTTCAGATGCAAGTGTGATGTAGGCTGTCCACTCAGGAGGGGCACCTGGGACCACTCTTTGAACATGCTACACAGTTCAGACGGGGACATAAAAATAACCTTAGAAAAAGATTTGGATACATGCTGCAACCCATGCCAGAACCCAGACGGGCCTCTTTTCCACCCTTACAAGAATCAGTTCATCTCCTTTCTCTGAGCACACCAGCTGCACAAGAGGGAACTTCAGTCACAGGGCCATTACCACTGATGCTAGTAACCCTGCTCGGAAACCACTGCAGGGCACTGGTTCTGCAGAATCTAGCAGAGAAGTCGGTGATCCATCTCACATGGATCCTGATTTAATTCCCAGCAGATTTACAGAGGTCATGGAGCTGAACAACTGGACACCAAGGTTTGCTCACTCTACTTTCTATATATGCTTTAGAACAATTTACTAGAAGAAGTAGCTACGAAATATGGAAGTTCAGAGGTGTGTAGATTACATGGTAAAAAGATCTTAAACATCTATCTAATTCTGTCATCCAGAATCACGTGTATACGTCCTGATTCATTTTCATGATGCAAAAATTTATTTCATATTAGATCTGGTTTTTTTTAAAAAATGTACTTTTTCAAAACAGGGACCCTTTCAAATAAAAGCACATCAATCGCAAGAACAATTCAATACGAAAATGTACCATCATCTACGATTCATTACTTTATTTCATGCAAATAGTCTGTACTCTGCTTCCTCATTATCAACTTCTAATAATTAAGTTGGGTATTTTAAGATTTTAGCTGCACAAAATTATTCAACTTATCAACAATAAGATGCACAAAAAAGTCAAAATTTCAAAAATGGATTCTTTGTCCTGACTTTTAAACAAATCCAACATTACATTATATTATTATAAATCAGCTTGTGGAATGCAATTGTTGATCATGTTGTCTTCACTTTTATTTACACACTGCGGTAAATATTCCAATCCCACCCACCGCGGGAATCATTACAAGTGGGATGAACAAGTTAACGGACTATTAAAAAGGTCAGTTGACCTCGAGCAGGAGTTTCCTGTCCCTGGATGGCAGGACTAGAAGATCCCACCCAATATATATGGACAACATACATTTATGTAACATTTGTCAATACTCCCATATGCTTTGTGCGGTTGTAAAATTACATAAGAAATGTCAGTTAAAACACACAACATTTTTAAAACTGCAGAAACAATTGAAGAAAAAAAAAAGACATTGACTTGGATAACCGGTTAAGGGGGTTAATTTCCTTGAGGTTTGTAATACTGTAAACAGAACTTCCATTGAACTTTCACCAAAGTTACAGTGGGAGAGGAGCTGAGGAAATTCACCGAGTGCTCAGAAATAGCCACCTCTGCAGTTTACCCAAGACTCATTGGACTATACCCAAATGTCTGTATTCTCTCAAAATATGAGATGATGTCTAACGTCTAGTAATACTCAATTTTAGGACGGGACCGTGAAGATCTTGGTGGCATGTTGTATCTCACTTGTTTCCAGAATTTTGAGTTTAACGATGAAGTTTCTTTTACCCATCCACTGTTTTTCCACTTAATCGTTCCTTTCTTTTGTATAATATGCCTCACTGATTCTGAAAAGTCACTGTAATCATCATGAAATTCCAACTCAATCACAATAACTTCCATTTGATTAAATATCAGTGCATCATACAATCCAACTTGCTGTTCAAATGTAGTGTACCACTGTTTATCAGAAGATTTTGTCACCAAAATAATGAGTCTTCTGCTGTCTTTGATATTTGTTTTCACTTGTTCAGTGTAATCTAAAAGGAAAAAGAAATGGAGAAAACAAGGTAAACAGTGAAATAGCCCACCAGTAAAACTACTGTGCCGGAAAAACTGCAGTCTGCAATGACATTCATACACTTGGTTTGTGCCCTCCAACATTAACCTTAGACAGAATGCACAGGTTGAGATGGCATGTTATTTATATGTGGGCAAGGACACCTACAACACGGTTGGTAAATCCCAGGCATCACCAAGCTACACACAGAAACTCCACGTATATTCCCCTCACAACCCTCAAGAATCTGTTCCTGTGCCTCTTTCAACACACCAGCACAGGAACCAAATAACTTGAGAAAAAAAAATTAGGTGAGGGCCCAGACACTTTTTTTTGTCCACTAATACCCAACAATCCCCTCCACCCAATACCCAGGAGAATTAGACTTCATTACAATGCTATAACATGGATATTTCCAACAATATATCTTGGAAAGGATTTTCTGGCCGTGCTCACCCCGAAACCGGAAAATCCAGCCCGAGGTCAATGGACCTTTCATTGGTCCACACCTCGCCCGCTACGATTCCCATGGCAAGCGGAACAGCAAAATTCGCCCCATTGTCTAACCATGTAGATGAGTACCTTACCTGGCAGAGAATAAGTTAACCCATCTTTGCAACACCAAAAACCAAGCTATTTCAGCTATAAGCTGACAACCCAATGCAGCTACTTGCATTAGTAGTAGGTCTCAATTTTTCACCCCAGAAATGAAAGCTTAAATGACTTTATATTATTAAATTGACACATGGGACCAAGTAGGCAACAGCGCTGCATGGTAAGGATAGTGCACAGGAGATTAAGATGTTCCCACGTAGAGCAGACTGCATATGACAAGGCAAGAGAACAGAAGTGGGTCCTCCAGCAAAACAAATGCAGTACAAAGCTGCTTTCAAACTGAAGGTGGTTAACATTTGCTAACTCGTTAAAACAACTGTGCTGCAACAAGGGGATCCAATGTTAGTGAAAGTCTGCTGCAAGAATGGAAGGAGGAGGAATCCATCCTGAGGATGATGCCCAAGACCAAATGCAAGGACCAATCACACCAGTCCTTCACATTTTATACTCAACATACAGGGCAACAACATTTTTGGAAAGAATTTTGGCAGCTTCCAAGGTCAATGTGCATGCCGTGGTCTACAGTAATATCTTCCCATAAATTTAAAATGTCTCTCATTTGTTTCAAAGACTTTTGTGTACCCTTGATACAGTGGTAAGTTCAATCACAAAAATGTGCAGCTTTCGACAAAGATGACACCACTCATGTCGAATGACTGTCAAAACTTAAGACCCAAAAACCCTTTCTTCATTTCAATCACATCTAATATAGAACAAAAAGGAAAACCATTGCATTGATAATACCTCACAATTGAAATTGATTTCAGCATCATATTTACTTTGACTAATTAAACACACACATGCAGAATGTTAATGTCACCACCAGTGGAATTTAATGATACCTCAGGATCCTGTGCAGCAGGATTTAATGTGAGAATCGGTGGTGAGGTATTGGGGAAGGTATCAGGGTCAAGGGTGGGTAGCGGTAGACAGGAAGGTAGGTTGAAGTGTGTCTACTTCAATGCAAGAAGCATCCGGAACAAGGTAGATGAACTTGGGGCGTGGATTGGTACTTGGGACTACGATGTTGTGGCCATTACGGAGACGTGGGTAGAACAAGGACAGGAATGGTTGTTGGACGTTCCAGGGTATAGATGTTTCAGTAAGTGTAGGGAAGCTGGTAAAAGAGGTGGAGGAGTAGCATTGTTAACCAAGGATAGTTTAACGGCTGCGGAAAGGCACTCCGAGGGGGATCGGCACACTGAGGTAATATGGGCTGAGGTTAGAAATAGGAAAGGAGCGGTCACGTTGTTAGGAGTTTACTATAGGCCCCCAAATAGTAATAGAGATGTGGAGGAAGAAATTGCTAAGCAGATTATGGATATGTGTGGGGGTCACAGGGTAGTTGTCATGGGGGACTTTAACTTTCCAAATATTGATTGGAACCTTTGTAGGTCAAATAGTTCAGATGGGGCAGTTTTTGTGCAGTGTGTGCCAGGAGGGTTTCCTGACACAATATGTGGATAGGCCGACAAGAGGTGAGGCCACATTGGATTTGGTACTGGGAAATGAACCGGGCCAAGTGTTAGATTTGGTTGTGGGAGAGCACTTTGGAGATAGTGACCACAATTCGGTGTCTTTTGTTATTGCAATGGAGAGGGATCGGGCCGTACGGCAGGGCAAGGTTTACAATTGGGGGAGAGGTAATTATGATGCGATTAGGCAAGAATTAGGGGGCATAAGATGGGAACAGAAACTGTCAGGGAAAGGCATGAATGAAAAGTGGAACTTTTTCAAGGAACAAATACTGGGTGTCCTTGATAGGTATGTCCCTGTCAGGCAGGGAAGAAATGGCCGAGTGAGGGAACCATGGTTCACGAAAGAGGTGGAATATCTTGTGAAAAGGAAGAGGGAAGCTTATGTAGGGATGAGGAAACAAGGTTCAGATGGCTCGATTGAGGGTTACAAGTTAGCAAGGAATGAGCTGAAAAAGGGGCTTAGGAGAGCTAGGAGGGGACATGAGAAGTCCTTGGCGGGTCGGATCAAGGAAAACCCCAAGGCTTTTTACTCTTATGTGAGGAATAAAAGAATGACCAGAGGGAGGTTAGGGCCGGTCAAGGACAGTAGTGGGAACTTGTGTATGGAGTCAGTAGAGATAGGCGAGGTGATGAATGAATACTTTTCTTCAGTGTTCACCAAGGAGAGGGGCCATGTTTTTGAGGAAGAGAAGGTGTTACAGGCTAATAGGCTGGAGGAAATAGTTGTTCGGAGGGAGGATGTACTGGCAGTTTTGAATAAACTGAAGGTTGATAAGTCCCCTGGGCCTGATGAAATATATCCTAGGATTCTTTGGGAGGCAAGGGATGAGATTGCAGAGCCTTTGGCTTTGATCTTTGGGTCCTCGCTGTCCACGGGGATGGTGCCAGAGGACTGGAGAATGGCGAATGTTGTTCCTCTGTTTAAGGAAGGGAATAGAAATGACCCTGGTAATTATAGACCGGTTAGTCTTACTTCGGTGGTTGGTAAATTGATGGAAAAGGTCCTTAGGGATGGGATTTACGACCATTTAGAAAGATGCGGATTAATCCGGGATAGTCAGCACGGATTCGTGAAGGGCAAGTCGTGCCTCACAAATTTGATCGACTTTTTTGAGGAGGTAACTAAGTGTGTTGATGAAGATAGGGCAGTTGATGTCATATACATGGATTTTAGTAAGGCGTTTGATAAGGTCCCCCATGGTCGGCTTATGATGAAAGTGAGGAGGTGAGGGATAGAGGGAAAGTTGGCCGATTGGATAGGTAACTGGCTGTCTGATCGAAGAGGGTGGTGGTGGATGGAAAATTTTCGGATTGGAGGCAGGTTGCTAACGGAGTGCCACAGGGATCAGTGCTTGGTCCTCTGCTCTTTGTGATTTTTATTAATGACTTAGAGGAGGGGGCTGAAGGGTGGATCAGTAAATTTGCTGATGACACCAAGATTGGTGGAGTAGTGGATGAGGTGGAGGGCTGTTGTCGGCTGCAAAGAGACATAGATAGGGTGCAAAGTTGGGCTGAAAAATGGCAAATGGAGTTTAACCCTGATAAATGTGAGGTGATTCATTTTGGTAGGACTAATTTAAATGTGGATTACAGGGTCAAAGGTAGGGTTCTGAAGACTGTGGAGGAACAGAGAGACCTTGGGGTCCATATCCACAGATCTCTAAAGGTTGCCACTCAAGTGGATAGAGCTGTGAAGAAGGCCTATAGTGTGTTAGCTTTTATTAACAGGGGGTTGGAGTTTAAGAGCTGTGGGGTTATGCTGCAACTGTACAGGACCTTGGTGAGACCACATTTGGAATATTGTGTGCAGTTCTGGTCACCTCACTATAAGAAGGATGTGGAAGCGCTGGAAAGAGTGCAGAGGAGATTTACCAGGATGCTGCCTGGTTTGGAGGGTAAGTCTTATGAGGAAAGGTTGAGGGAGCTAGGGCTGTTCTCTCTGGAGCGGAGGAGGCTGAGGGGAGACTTAATAGAGGTTTATAAAATGATGAAGGGGATAGATAGAGTGAACGTTCAAAGACAATTTCCTCGGGTGGATGGAGCTATTACAAGGGGGCATAACTATAGGGTTCATGGTGGGAGAGATAGGAAGGATATCAGAGGTAGGTTCTTTACGCAGAGAGTGGTTGAGGTGTGGAATGAACTGCCTGCAGTGATAGTGGAGTCAGACACTTTAGGAACATTTAAGCGGTTATTGGATAGGCACATGGAGCACACCAGGATGATAGGGAGTGGGATAGCTTGATCTTGGTTTCAGATAAAGCTCGGCACAACATCGTGGGCCGAAGGGCCTGTTCTGTGCTGTACTGTTCTATGTTCTATGTTCTAACTTTTTTTGGCCAAAAAGTCCCACAAGTGAGTTTAGAGACACAAGTTTCCACGCTCGCATTAAAAAAATGAAAAGGTATAGACAGGGCTCGCAAAATCTCATTGTGTATGGCATCATAATGGCTTGTATCTCCAGTTGGAGTAGCAAACCTTCCCCACATTTGCCACTCCCCCACTAGGCACTTAATGATGTGATGAAGATGTTGCGGGGGTGGGCAAAATTATGTAGTTTAGGGAAGGGTGAGGGGAGGAAAAGGAAATGGGGGGGGGGAAAGAGTAGGAGACTGCATGGGAAATACAGATATTATGACAATGGGTACGTTGAAGTTTTTAATCACATTTATCATTTCATTTAATGTTTTAAATAAAATATCGATTGTGTTTTAACTTATTTTAAAATGTTCATCAGGACTGGACAGGGTAGTTACAGGAGGGATGTTCCGGAATGTGGGGCATTCCAGAACCACGGGTTACAGTCTGAGGATGCAGGGTAGATCATTTAGAACGGAGATGAGGAGAAATTTCTTCACCCGGAGAGTGGTGAGCCTGTGGAATTCTTCTCCATAAAAAGTAGTTGAGGCCAAAACATTGTATATTTACAAGGAGTTAGATATAGTCCTTTTGGCTAAAGGGATCAAAAGATATTGGGGGGGGGCTCTGCAGCTTTGCCATAAGATATGTGAACGGTGGTGGACAATTCAACAATCAATCAATGAGAGGAGAAGACTCCCATGAACATCTGCATCCACAAATGATGGCAATGTCCAGCGTTTGAGTGCAAAAAGACAAGGCTGAAACATTTGCAACCATCATCAGCCAGAAGTGAATGATTAATCTTGGTTTCCTCCTGAGGTTTCCAACCAACACAAATGCCAGTCTTCAGCCAGTGTGATTCAGATCACATAATACCACAACCAACTGAATACACCAAGGGCTGTACAACACTACCCAGCTGTAGTGACAAAGTTTGTCCTCAAGAATTAGCCACAACTTTACGCAAGCTGTTCTACTACAGCTACTGTCCAAGTGGAAAATTACCCAGTTATGTCCTTCCCACTAAAAGCAGGAAAAATCCAATCCAGCCAATTACTGCCCCATCCGTCCACTCTTGATCACCAGTAACATGTCAGAAAAATGTCATTGATGGTGCCTTCAAACAGCACTCCATCACCAGTAACCTGCTTATTAGTGCTATTGTTTTGGTTCCTTGGGATTATTTCACTCCAGACCTCATTACAGCTTTGGTTCAAACATGGGCAAATAATGTAGTTGAACTCCAGAGGTGAGAGAGAGAGTGAATCCCCTTCAGACCAAGGAAGCATTTGACCCTAGTTGGACCAAAGAGCCCTAATAAAATTGAAGTCAGAGGGAATTGGACAAAATAAAACTCAACTGGTTGAAGTCTTAACTGACAATGGTTGTGATTATTGGAGACCAATCATCTCAGCCCAGGACATCAGGCGCTATGCAGAGCACTGTCCAAGCCCAACAATCTGCAGCTGCTTCATTAATGACCTTCCTTCCATCATAAAGTCAAAGTTGGAATAATAACCGGTGACTGCAGTTGTCAGTTCCATTTGAAATTTGTCAGCCCTGCATGTTGCAAGACCTCTACAATACCTAGGCTTGGCTGATAAAAGAGCAAGTAAATTTTGTGCCACATAAGTGCCAGGCAATGGCCACTCCCAACAAGTGTGTCTAACTACCTTGTCTTCACATTCAATGGCATTACCATCATTAAAATGCTACCATCAATATCTGGTGGATCACCAATGCCCAGAAACGTAACCGGGCCAGTCTCGTAAATACTGCAGCCACAAAAACAGGTTGGTTGTTCTGCAATGAGTGGTTCACTTTCTGAATCCCCAAAGCCGTTCTGCAACCTGCAAGTCAGGAGTTGAATAGAATACCCCACATTCATCTGGCCGAGTACCACTCCAACAACAAGCAAGAAACCCAGCATCATTCAGGAAAACGCAGCTCCCCTTGATTAGCATCTCATTCACCCCCTTAAAAATTATTTCCCTTCACCACAGGCATGCTGTTGCAGCAGGTGTACCATCTACAAGTTCCAATGTGCATCTTGCCAAAACTTGGCACCTTCCATACTTGAAACCGCTGCCGTGTAGAAGGACCAGGGGAGCTGGCATTTGGGAACAGCACCACCTCCAAATTATAAACTCAGTCAAAATCCTGGAACTCTTTACTGAACAACTGTGCAGGGCATACCTGGGCAATTTTCCACATGCCAGGGAGATGTCGGTGTTTTAGTTGAACTGGAACAGCTTGACTAGGAGCATGGCTAGTTTTGGAGCACAAGTCTTCAGTGCGACTGCTAGAATGTTGTCAGGGCATTAGCCTTTGCAGTGTACAGGGCCTTTAGTTGTTTATTGACTTCACATGGTGTGAATCGAACTTGCTGAAGCAATCCTAATGTATATATATTTACTAACAATGCTAACTGAATACACTGAACCATATTTTAGCCTCACCTTCTCCAGGTAGATCATCTCTTCCAGGAATAAACAATTTATATCCACACTGGCATTCCAAAACTTGAGGCACTACATCCATAATGAAGACTAAGATACTAGTTGTGCATGGAGAACAAGAACTTTGTGGATAGATGATATATGCATCATATTTCTTGCCATCTGAAAGTGAATAAATCATGAGTATAATTTACCAGACTGCAGACTGAAATTCTTTTGAATTTGTCTCACTTACCATAATTCTATTAGTTTTAAGATAGCTATGAAGAATGATAGGTCTGTCCCAAAAGTTAATATTCTAAATTGGGGCAAGGACAATTTTGATGGTATCAGGCAGGAACTTTCAACAGTTAATTGGAGGAGTCTGTGGGAAGGAAAAGGGATGTCTGGCAAGAGGCAGGCTTTCAAAAGTGTGTTAACCAGGGTTCTGGGTAAACACATTCCTCTTAGAGTGAAGGGCAAGGCTGGCAGACATCGGGAACCCTGGATGATTCAGGATATTGAGGCCCTGGTCAAGAAGAAGAAAGAGGCACATGACGTGCATAGGCAGCTGGGATCAAGTGAATCTCTTGAAGAGTATAGCGTGTGTCGGAGTAGAGTTAAGAGAGAAATCAGGAGGGCAAAAAGGGGGCACAAAATTGTTTTGGCAGATAAGGCAAAGGAGAATCCAAAGAGCTTCTACAAATATATAAAGGGCAAAAGAGTAACAAGGGAGAGAGTAGGGCCTCTTAAGGATCAACAAGGTAATCTAAGTGCGGATCCACAAGAGATGGGCGAGATCCTGAATGAATATTTCTCATCAGTATTTACTGTTGAGGAAAGCATGGATGTTAGGGAACTTGGGGAATTAAATATTGATGTCTTGAGGAATGTACATATTACAGAGGAGGTGGTGCTGGAAGTCTTAAAGCGCATCAAGGTAGATAAATCTGCGGGACCTGATGAGGTATATCCCAGGACGTTGTGGGCGGCTAGGGAGGAAATTGCGGGTCCCCTAGCAGAAATATTTGAATCATCGATAGTCACGGGTGAGGTGCCTGAAGATTGGAGAGTGGCAAATGTTGTGCCTTTGTTTAAAAAGGGCTGCAGGGAAAAGCCCGGGAACTACAGGCCAGTTAGCCTCACATCTGTGGTGGGTAAATTGTTGGAAGGTATTTTGAGAGACAGGATCTACAGGCATTTGGAGATGCAAGTACTGATTAGGGACAGTCAGCATGGCTTTGTGAGTGGAAAATCATGTCTCACAAATTTGATTGACCTTTTTGAAGGGGTAACCAAGAAGGTATATGAGGGCAGTGCAGTTGATGTTGTCTACGTGGACTTTCGCAAGGCCTTTGACAAGGTACCACATGGTAGGTTGTTGCACAAAGTTAAATCTCACGGGATCCAGGGTGAGGTATCTAAATGGATACAAAATTGGCTTCTTGACAGAAGCCAGAGGGTGGTTGTAGAGAGTTGTTTTTCAAACTGGAGGCCTGTGACCAGCGGTGTGCCTCAGGGATCAGTGCTGGGCCCACTGTTATTTGTCATTCATATTATTGATTTGGACGAGAATATAGGGGACATGGTTAGTAAGTTTGCAGATGACACCAAGATTGGTGGCAAGGTGGACAGTGAGGAAGGTTATCTCCAATTGCAGTGGGATCTTGATCAATTGGGCCAGTGGACTGACGAATGAAGATTAATTTAGACAAATGCGAGGTAAAGCATTTTGGTAGATTGAACCAGGGCAGGACTTATTCAGTTAATGGTAGGGCATTGGGGAGAGTTACAGAACAAAGAGATCTAGGGGTACATATTCATAGCTCCTTGAAAGTGGAGTCACAGGTGGACAGAATGGTGAAGAAGGCATTCGGCATGCTTGGTTTCATCAGTCAGAACATTGAATACAGGAGTTGGGACGTCTTGTTGAAGTTGTACAAGACATTGGTAAGGCCGCACTTGGAATACTGTGTGCAATTCTGGTCACCCTATTATAGAAAGGATATTACTAAACTAGAAAGAGTGCAGAAAAGATTTACTAGGATGCTACCGGGACTTGATGGATTGAGCTATAAGGAGAGGCTGAATAGACTGGGACTTTTTTTCTCTGGAGCGTAGGAGGCTGAGGGGTGACCTTATAGAGGTCTATAAAATAACGAGGGGCATAGACAAGGTAGATAGTCAATATCTTTTCCCAAAGGTAGGGGAGACTAAAACTAGAGGGCATAGGTTTAAGGTGAGAGGGGAGAGATACAAAAGGGTCCAGAGGGGCAATTTTTTCACACAGAGGGTGGTGTCTGGAACAAGCTGCCAGAGGTAGTAGTAGAGGCAGGTACAATTTTATCTTTTAAAAAGCATTTAGATAGTTACATGGGTACGGTGGATATAGAGGGATATGGGCCAAATGCGGGCAATTGGGATTAGTTTAGGGGTTTTTTAAAAAGTCGGCATGGACAAGTTGGGCCGAAGGGCCTGTTTCCATGCTGCAAACCTCTATGACTCTAGTTTGCTGATTAAGGTTAAGCGGATTTTGAATTTGCACCTACCGTTTACAGAACATTTTGCAGGAAACGTATCACGATACCAGAGGACAATCTCAATCTTGAAAAACTTGTAAGTGCATGTGCAAATGAATAACACACAGGCAAAAACGCCAAAAACAGCTACTATCTCCTTGGTAAAATCTGGAGCTGAACAGAAACAAAAATAATTTTATTAAAAATGACAAGAATCAGAAATTTCTATTTCCACAACTCTGGTAGAAGGGGGCAACAGTGATCAGAGTTTATTGAAGACTAACAAATTAGGCATGAATTGCACACCATCATCAGGCAACATGGAGATAAACAAACCTGGCCAATTTCATCATCCAGACTGGTGTCTTTTCTGTGACAACGTATGGTTTATTCCATACATTTTAATCTCGATTCTCAAAAGTGGAGAGTCTGTTTTAGTTACTACTGGAAATATCAAACTATTAAAATGATTATAGGGTTTGTATTTTGTCCTGAAAGTAATGCATTCTTTAGCCTGGTAAGTCATTAAAATGGAAAGAGTACTTTTTAAAAGGAAATAACATTTATAAGTGGATTCCAAAGTGGTTCTGATCAAAAAACAGTGGAATGTTTTTTTTCCCCTATGGGCCATAGCTTCCTTGGAATGGTAATTAGTGTCAGATTGCCACTCTGTACCCTTTACTTGTGATAAATTTCTTAAGTGCATGTCTTGCCCGGCCTTCCTGCTGCCTAAGATCTAGGCAGCGCAGTGGATCTCCAAGTCCAGCTTTGGTGTACAAAAGAATCACAGTGAAGGAGGGTACCAGCTGCTGTAAAGCAGGTGAGTTTAAAATTGAAAATAACAGGCCAGGGAGAAGATAGGTATCTCAGGTAAGTGGATTGGGATTTGCGTAGTGTGGGGGCTTGGGTGGGGTTTGACAGACATGGGGCAGTGGAGTTGGAGGTCAGGTTCAGGTTGGGGTGGGGTTGCCCATGCCCAGTCAGGTTGGTTTGTGCACGGACCAGTCTAGGGGTGTGGTCTTAAAGGCTCATCATGCAGGTCGATCGATGTGGTGAGCCACTAAGATCACGAGAGAGGTGAAAATTCGGATTTGCCTCGTGATTAGTGAGCTCGAGACGCAATCGTCCGGGCTCATTTGCCTTAACGGCCATACTGGTGGAGGTCCTCACTGGTGAGGATCACGTGTGGGAGAGGTTATCTGGGTGATATCCAGGGCGAATATCTGGGGGATGGGGGGGGGGGGGGGGGGGTGATATCCAGGGAGGTAGGGAGTGACAGATCTACATGTACACTTGCACACAGAACATGGAGAGTTCTGCACGTGTGCAATGGTGCCCTCCAGCTGTGATTAGCCAGCTTTCCACTGAGAATAGACTCCATCTACTCCCCCCTACTGGTGGAATCACACTTTCCTTTTTTTGCACCAAGTAGCATAAGATCGTGTCTGAAAACTCGCTGAAAAAAAATTGGCGCAATTCTCTCTCATTTTTATGCTCGTTCGGCATTTAGAATTTTTTTTGGTAAGATCGCCCCCTACTAATTACACTGAAGATAGAAATGTTTTAAAAGTTAAAGTTTATTTGTTAGTCACAAATAAGGCTTACATTAACACTGCAATGAAGTTACTGTGAAATTCCCCTTGTCGCCACACTCCGGCACCTGTTCGGGTCAATGCACCTAACCAACACGTCTTTCAGAAGGAAACTATAGTTACATTCATGCTGGACAAAAGTGTTCATATGTGTTGGGGCTGGTTAAGTTCCAACTATGTTACTGCTATACTTAGAAAGGGCAAGAAGAATAAATATAGTTGCAGAGCATTGCTTAGCAACAGGAGAGAGAGGACTTTCCTTTGTTATAAGTTTTAACTGGAAGACAGGATAATTGAAAACAGATAGAATTATAGAATCTACAGTGCAGAAGTAGACCATTTGGCCCATCAAGCCTGCACCGACAACGATCCCACCCAGGTTCTATTTCCTTAACACCCTGATAATCCCCTTGACACTAAAGGGCAATTTAGCATGGCCAATCCACCTAACCCGCACATCTTTGAACTGTGGGATGAAACTGCAGCAGCTGGAGGAAACCTACGCAGACACAGGGAGAACATACAAACTCCACAAAGAGAGTCACACGAGGGTGGAATCAAACCCTGGGTCCCTGCTGTGAGGCAGCAGTGCTAATCTCCGTGTAGCCACAAATCACTGAGGAGTGAGCTGTTTTCAATTCTAACAAAAGAAGCTGGACAGGACAAGGGAGTTGCAAAGGTGTGAGCTTCCTAAGGAACAACATACAGTCCAGGCAACCAGGGAACTGGGTCAGAAAAATGTTTTTAGATGACTGAAGTTAAGTGAACAAAGACTAAGATATCGTTAAGAAGAATTCAAGAAAGAGTAAAAAAAGTTCTGCATTAAGGAGACAATTATAGTACACAGATTTAAAGTGGGGAGCAGACCTCAGAGGTAACTAAACATTTGAAGTAATTTGAGTAAGAATCTGGCAATTGAAAGTTAAAGCAATTGTGACCAGTTTGGACAAAGAAATCCTAAAGGAGTTGGTGTGAAATCCTGAACTGGATTCGCTGTTAAAAGTGGAGTGAAAAGTTTTGTTTAAAAGTGTCATTTAGAAAACCTGATCTGGATTTCAGAATGCAAATTGCCTGGGGAAATCATTATTATGAGACAAGATTTTAATGTGTGTTTTGGGAGTGGAGTTTTGAAACTCTCATATTACTCTCATCTGGGGGGGCGGGGGGGGGGGGGGTGCGGGGATTCTGAGGAGAAATCCATAGACATTCACTTGAGGTTTAGAGTGGAGAGTGTATTTGACCAGAGCCACCTTGTATTTAAAGGGACATTGTGTTACTGAAATCGTTGGATCCTAAGATATACTTCATAATTTGTGTTAATCTTAAAATCAGTGTGTACCTGTTAAACTAAAGGGGAGTAAAGGAGTATTGTTTAATAATCCCACTTTCCATGTTTAATATTTTTGTTCTTATTGTTAAAATTAATTAGCAGTCCTGTGACTTTGTTCTCCCACATTTTGTTAACCAAAAGTAAAAGTTACGGTCTTTTGAGCCAAAGTTCCATTCTGGGTTCTTCCTGTCAATTTATAATATCAAGTGGATTGTAACATAGTGCATGTCGAATATTTAATAAAGTTTCTTTTCTCCATTAATGTTCATTCAGAAATTCAGGTATAAAAACCATTTGAAGAATATCTGGTGCAATCATGTAATGTGATCTGTAAAGTGAAAATCAGTGCATTCTACTTTTATGAATATGACAACAGGGATAGCAGGCTGATTAATGTGTCAACAGATGCTAGCAATGATCAGTCTTCCGCATTGATTAGTGAAAAAGCAAGGCAGTCTCATAATATACCAAAGTTACCAGAGGTCCTGCATAAGGAAAAGCAAGTGATCCTTAAATTAAAGACAACTGCCATTTCTTAAATACTGTAATGAATTACTTGCCTGTTTTTCTAAATTTAACAGTTGCTATTTGACATCCCAAGCCATTTTTGGCGACACACGTAAGTGATTCATTATAATATTCTTCTTTGAAATTAGGAAAAACTATTGTCGACTCATAATAGTTTCCTTGTTCTCTGTCACTCCTCCGACTGAAAACAAAATTTATATACATAAACTCAACATTATACAAGTTGTAGTCAGTACATTTTAAAAGACAGTAAGTTATGTGCTTGTTCAAACCCTGATAAGATTGGAGCTGCATACCTATATTCAACTTGAAGTTGGTTACCAAAATGGTCTTCAATAAACTTATCATTTACTGTCCAATAAATTAATGTTGTAGATGGTTCACAATATCCTGTATATACTGTGCAAGATATGTTCAATTTTGATCCTGTAGAAACAAAATAGAGACATTCTTATTCGCCAACACGTTGTAAAATTGGAACAGCACCAGTGCCAGAAGCACCCTGGCTCGAACAAAATTAAATAAAATCAACTTATTGAAAAATCTACACTGGTTAACAGAGGAAGTCAACGCATGGATAGAATAAATGTCTAGAATTCATCAAAAGACAGCTTGAACTGGCACTGTTACAATTTATCAAACATTTGCATACATCAAGATATCCAGCCTTTGGATTGAAGGATAGATATTTATAACAATACCGAACAAGCAGGTGTTTGCCAAGCACAAACTTTCTTAAAAATTAAAACCTACACAAACGCAAAGAGGATGAATACACAAGTGAAACCATGAAAACTGAAAATTGCAACTTCTTCTTCACTGTGTGCACAGCCTAATTGTTCCGTTTTCATCCTTCTCTTTCCACATTGGTTGATTACTACCGAGACAGTTAAACTTCA
The DNA here is from genome assembly GCF_964213995.1 of Mustelus asterias. NCBI lineage: Eukaryota > Metazoa > Chordata > Chondrichthyes > Carcharhiniformes > Triakidae > Mustelus > Mustelus asterias. The sequence goes on along the minus strand of NC_135810.1, from coordinate 74,793,152 downwards.
CAGTCGCTGGACTGTTTGCTGGTTACAATTCAATCAGGGATCAATCTTTACTTAGTCTCCAAGTCAAGTATCTTTAAATAGTTGCAGCCAAGTTGCGCATTTGGCTCCTAAATGCTTTATATTAGTTATGTCTGGGGAAGCAGTTATAGTTCAAAATCAAGGCTAACAACCCATTAAATAGCTTTAGCTGTCCACGGTGAATAATTGTGATACTACCCAAATTGGGTAACTTAGGGCAGAACTTCAGTATGTGGGTGATGGTCTGACATGCCTGGCAACTGAACTTTGAGCTGTTCCTATGTTCCACTTGTGGAGCAAATGATCGCATCTTCCCTGACCTGTCCTCAAGACTTGGCTGCCCAGATTTTCTATGGAAGGTTCAAACCTGAGACTTCATCAGGTTTGTAACTTGTAAACTGGAGGTTACCCCAAAGATGCAATGGTTCCAATTGTTAGAAGAATTAAAATCACTTCTAACTCCTGGTTAACTATAGTGCTGATCCCACAGTCCCCCAAACTGAGACACACTATCACGGACAACACCTCTCTCCCTCCTTCCTCTCTCTCTCTCTCTCTCTCTCCTCCCCCCCCCCCCCGAGTGATTTGTTCATCAACTGTGAATAGTTCACTTGGTGACATAATCCAAAAGTATGGTGGACATCTACTCTCACAAATAGGCCATCACCTAATATCAGGTATGGTCATATTTAATGCATTTTTCATCTCAGATATTGATATACTGATGTCAGAATTAGATTCAGTGTTTGTGAGTGGTGTTTTCAGTGCTTTGGACTGACATGTTTTGTGTGGTGATCTGTGAACCGTGCTTAGCGATTTTTATTGATCCTCCTGTGTCCGGCACAACAAACAATTGGATGTCATAAGGGGTTGTTTGCTTTCCAACAAGATCATCACATTTCACAAGCATTTTATCTCCTGGCTTTCGTGGTGTAGCTCCGAATTTCACATTTCACTTTGCATTTACTCTCATTCAACTTTTCTGTTCCCAATCACATTCACATACATGCCGATCTTTAACTCCACAGGGTTGAGTCTTATTAACAGCGCAGAAAGTGGCCCTTCAGCCCTTTGTGTCTGCACTGGCCATCAAGCACCTATTTATTCTAATCCTATTTTCCAGCACTTGGACCATAGCCTTGTATGCTAAGGCATTTCAAATTCATCTAAATGCTTCTTAAATTTTGTGAGGGTTCCTGCTCTACCACTCTTTATAGAACATAGAAAGCCACAGCACAAACAGGCCCTTCGGCCCACAAGTTGCGCCGATCATATCCCTACCTCTGATGAGGCCTATCTATAGCCCTCAATCCCATTAAATCCCATGTACTCATCCAGAAGTCTCTTAAAAGACCCCAACGAGTTTGCCTCCACCACCACCGACGTCAGCCGATTCCACTCACCCACCACCCTCTGAGTGAAAAACTTACCCCTGACATCTCCTCTGTACCTACCCCCCAGCACCTTAAACCTGTGTCCTCTCGTAGCAACCATTTCAGCCCTTGGAAATAGCCTCTGAGAGTCTACCCTATCCAGACCTCTCAACATCTTGTAAACCTCTATCAGGTCACCTCTCATCCTTCGTCTCTCCAGGGAGAAGAGACCAAGCTCCCTCAACCTATCCTCATAAGGCATGCCCCCCAATCCAGGCAACATCCTTGTAAATCTCCTCTGCACCCTTTCAATGGCTTCAACATCTTTCCTGTAATGAGGTGACCAGAACTGCGCGCAGTACTCCAAGTGGGGTCTAACCAGGGTCCTATAAAGCTGCAGCATTATCTCCCGACTCCTAAACTCAATCCCTCGATTAATGAAGGCTAGTACGCCGTACGCCTTCTTGACCGCATCCTCCACCTGCGAGGCCGATTTAAGAGTCCTATGGACCCGGACCCCAAGGTCTTTCTGATCCTCTACACTGCTAAGAATGGTACCCTTCATATTATACTGCTGCTTCATCCCATTGGATCTGCCAAAATGGATCACTACACACTTTCAGGCAGTGAGTTCCAGATTCCCACCACACTCTGGATGAAAAGGTTTTTTCCTCAAATCCCTTTTAAAAATCCTGCCCCTGACCTCAAATCTATGCCTCCTGCCTCTCTACTAAGGGGAAAAGTTTCTTCCTATCGATCCTATCTATGTCCCTCATAATTTTGCACACCTCAATCTTTTCTGCTCTGAGGAAATCAACCCCAGCCTAACCAATCTCTCTTTATAGTTGAAACACTCTAGCTTAGGCAACATCCTTTGGAATCTCCTCTGCGACTTCTCTAGCTCAGGAAGGTGTGCGCACATTGGATGTGCAAAGATGAATGCAGCTGGAGACTATCGAGGAGTCACTCTGTAGTTGCAAAGGAAACAATATTGCTCTCACTTCCATGAATTGCTCTTAGCTGTAGCTGTACATATCACATTTTCAAAGTATGCAAAATCTCTTGACTTCTCCATTAACCTTAATCCTAACCCAATAGCCCTTGGGAAATGGGGTATGATTTTTCGTTGAGTGAAACCTAGATACTTCATAAATTTACAGAACTCATCAGTATGGAATGGGAGTTTGATGTCCCCTCGCAGCATGTAAGGAATTCCAAACAAGCCGAAAATCTCTTGAAGCTTTGGGATGATTATTTTTGTTGAAGTTGATGTAACTATTTCCATAACTGGGAAGCTGCTGAGAATCCAACACTCTATTTGAGAGCATTTTTTGCTATCTGGATTGTTGACCAAAGTTTTCTATTGATCGAAGATCAATTTTGACTCCAAAACACAGAGGTGAAAGTGTAAAATACCTCATGTGATTGACAGCACTCGAGTTTGTGAATAACACTACTCCAAAGGAATTAGCAATCTGCTTGTCATTGCAATGATTGTTGGGTTACCTGCCTTATCTTCTTGCACGACAACTGCACCTAAACCAACCAAACTTGCATCCAAGGCTTGGGTGGTTTTCTCAGGGTCAAAATAGGCATTTGTGCAACTTGCTGACAACTGTTGTTTGATCTGGTGCACAGCCTATTTGTGTGATGTAGTCCACTATTACTTGTCTGCTTTTTTACCAGATAACATAGGGGGCAGTGAGTGTAGAGAGATCAGGAATTAAGCGACTACAAAACATGATGAATCCCAATAGACTAAAACTTTCTGCATATGTGTAGGAATCACAGCATTTTCACGAAGGAGTGCATCACCATTTTCTAACAGGTAACTAGGATCAAGAATAAATGTTGGCTTAGCCGGTGATGCCTGCATCTCATGAACACTTTTTTTTTTAAATGGCTTCAATTTTCCATGATTCAGGTTATACACCTTCACTGCTGAACACATGACCAAAAAACTTGATTCTGCTTTCATTGAACGGGCACTTTCTTTTTTCAATGTGAGATTGCATTCTCCAAGACGTAGTAGACATGTATGTAAGCCTGCCAGGAGTTCACTTTCAGTGTGACTGTAGATGACAATGTTATCACTGATGATCAAGTCCTTGCACATACCGGGACACATGCTTAAATACATTAGCTGCTGAGTTGTTTCTAAAGTCAAGCAGCTTGTATTGAAAAAATCCAATTTGGTGGAGAATACTGAAAGGTACCTCGATTCTTCTCCAGGCTCCATTTGATAGTATTCTGAATTGAGCTTAAGTTTAGTGAACTATTCAGCAATATGCATGTTACATAGAAGATAGGAGCAGGAGGAGGCCTTTTGGTCTTCGAGCCTGCTCTGCCATTCATTATAATCATGGCTGATTATCCAACTCAACAGCCTAATAGCAAATCAGCCTCCCATCCATTGACTCTGTCTACACTTCTCGCTGCCTCGGCAAAGCAGCCAGCATAATTAAGGACCCCCGCACATTGTCTCTTTCACTTTCTTCCTTCGGGAAAAAGATACAAAAGTCTGTGGTCACGTACCAACCAACCCAAGAGCAGCTTCTTCCCTGCTGCTATCAGACTTTTGAGTGGACTTACCTTGCATTAAGTTGATCTTTCTGTACACCCTAGCTATGACTGCAACACTACATTCTGCGCTCTCTCGTTTCCTTCTCGATGAACCGTATGTTTTGTCTGTATAGTGCGCAAGAAACAATACTTTTGAAATTCCAGTCTCATTCAAAGACACTAGAATAACTGATGTTTTCTTCATAGCTGGCGAATGGACATGACACAGTTATCAGTTTTCACACTAACAGACCTGCAGGTGATTGTAGTCACATACATGATTCCTATCCAGAACAACAACGTTCTTGAGTTGTAGACTGATTGCTTCACTGTATGGCCAAACTAAAAGATGTTACATGCAAGTTGCATGTGGACTCCAACGTGCCTCCAGTCACGTAACAAGGGTGATGAATACCATTTCACATCAGGAAGCAGAGCGAGAAGGAATTTCAACATCCACTTGACCTTGACATTATTGACAAAGTTGGGAATAAACATTCTGCTTGGATCTCACCTATGCAATTTGTCAAGGAACCTATGAAGCTTGATGGAGATTAGAATCTCCATTGATCTATGGTTACCAAACCAAGGCATACAATGAGAAAGCTTGGCACCCGCAGTTGATGGCATCATAGAGAACATGGGGTCACAGTTTGAGGATTCACTGTATGTTAATACATGTGACAATAATAAATCAAATCAAATAATCCTGCTTATTCCCCATAACCTTTGATCTCAAGCCCCTAAGTGCTATATCCAGCCACCTCTTGAATACATTCAATGTTTTGGCATCAACTACTTCCTGTGGTAATGAATTCCACAGGCTCACCACTCTTTGGGTGAAGAAATGTTTCCTCACCTCCGTCCTAAATGGTCTACCCCGAATCCTCAGACTGTGACCCCATGTTCTCTATGATGCCATCAACTGCAGATGTCAAGCTTTCTAACATAGATCAATGGAGATTCTAATCTGCATCAAGCTTCATTGGTTCCTTGACAAATTGCATAGGCGAGATCTAAGCAGAATGTTTATTCCCAACTTTGTCAATAATGTCAAGGTCAAGTGGATGTTGAAATTCCTTCTCGCTCTGCTTCCTGATGTGAAATGGTATTCATCACGCTTGTTACGTGACTAGAGGCACGTTGGAGTCCACATGCAACTTGCATGTAACATCTTTTAGTTTGGCCATACAGTGAAGCAATAGTCTACAACTCAAGAACGTTGTTGTTCTGCATATGAATTATGTATGTGACTACAATCACCTGCAGGTCTGTTACAGTGTGGAAACCAGTAAGTGTGTCATGTCCATTCACCAGTATGGCAGAAAGCACCAGTTATTCTAATGTCTTTGAATGAGACTGGAATTTCAAATGTTCTAAGAATTTTAAATGGTTTGTCACTGTTCTAAGGGAAAAGCTTTGTAATCCTTGGTTTGCAGAGAATGAGGCAATCTTGAAGTTGTTGAACATTTTGTCTTCTATGACATTGACAGATCCTCCTGTATCGATGAAAGCAGCTAAAAGGTCACTGTCACACAGATTTGCTGCTGTGTCCATAAGAGAGCACAAATATATATTCAGGCTCATCCACCTCTCCACTGGCTACACTCAACGTTTTGCTGTGGCACACACATGAGGCACCCTTCTGTTGGTATTGGTCTTAATAACTGAGTAACAAATATGAGCCAAGTGATTGGATTTTCCACAAGCTTTGCATTGTTCACCAGTAGCAGGACACTTTGCCTGGTGTGGAAAAGCACCACCACAGTTTGAACAAGTCACAACTCCGTTGCGAAAGTGCTGGTGCTGCTTTGCAGGCAGCTTCATGACACGTGAGCAATGAACAGTGTTCACAGGAGTTTTGAGTGTGGTCGTTACTTTTGGCAGCCTCAACTTCAGTAGCTCTGAACTCTGAAACCAACAGCAATCCAACAACCCTGGCAGCTTTTATTCTCCCGAGTGTTTTTTCATGAAGTTGAGGAGCGAGGCGATTATTTGCGTTTTGATTTCCCATTCCAGAAGTTCAACATCAAAGTCACATTTCATTGTTAGTTGCCTCAAACACAATATTGGTCAATTGTCTCATCTGCTTCTAACTTCAAGGCACAGACTGACTACTTCTTTATTCTCCCTGTTGAGAATAAAGACAAATGAACCACCCTGGCAAATTTACAACACATTCTAAATCTGCACTAGGTGGATGACATTAGCAATATTTAATCAAGTATGATTGTGGTATAACGGTCAACTGAATGACACTGAAATACACACAAGACACTCAGAACAAGCTCCAGAATAGCCAAGATATAAAAGGAAAAGGATATAAAAAAAACTTACTAAATCTTGGTGACATCCTTATCAATCTCCCTTTACTAGCTAGTTTCATCTAGTCCATTTTTTCCTCAAGACTCTGCACTGAGCAACTCTTCATTCTCAAATGATTGAAATCTCCATTTCAGATAACCTGATACTCGCTCCTCTTAGTTCATCATCATCCTTTTCACACTATAATTCTTCTTCCATATCAACTCATCTATTCATAGCTCTCTCAATCTTGTTCATGGTCTCTCCACTCCTGATGTCTCTGAGGTCATCACCACTTCCTTGTATCTCTCACAACAGCCTTATCCTCCTTCATTGCTACTTCCTTCTTCAGTTAGCTTGAAAATAAATTCTCTTTGAATTCCATGGTGTTTAGAATGTCAAAAGCACTTAGTAATCCAGAAGAGAATTGAGCATCTCAAAACAATTCATCAGTTTGGATTCAGAATCAAACATACCTGCAAATTATAAGTCATGTACTGCTACATGGCTATATAGCTTTTCTCAACAGGTTTAATGAGATAAGTTTCATATTATTTCTTCAAATGGTGGCCTGCTATAAATTTATAGTTAAAATAACATTTCAAACTAGGCTATTTCAGCGAGTGGGATAAAAAGCATTAGGAAAGGAGATGGGGTGGCACAGTGGTTAGCACTGCTCCCTCACGGTGCCAGGGACCCGTGTTCGATTCCCGGCTTGGGTCACTATCTGTTGGGAGTCTGCACATTCTCCCCTTGTCTGCGAGGGTTTCCTCCGGGTGCTCCGATTTCCTCCCCAGTCCAAAGATGTGCGGGTTAGGTAAATTGGCCATGATAAATTGCCCCTTAGTGTCAGGGAGATTGGCGGGGTAAACATGTGGGGTTACGGGGATAGGGCATGGGTGGGATTGTGGTCGGTGCAGACTCAATGGGCTGAACAGTCTACTTCTGTACCAAAGGGATTCTATGATGCTATGAGACAAATCAGGAACAGATAATCAAAGTGCAGCAAAAATAGCCTTGTCTATTTCACAGAACAAAAAAAAACTTACCAGGTTTTATTTCGATTGTACCATTTTTTGGATGTAGAATCTTTGGACCAACACTGGCCTTGCAGCCTGTAGAAATAAAAACATTCTGTGAGCAAAATAATAAAGTGGGGCACTTTGGGAAAACTATATTGAATTGACATTAAGCACATTGAAGAAAAATGTTAAAAATACAACTTTGTTCTGTAATTCTTTGTGGTTATAAATGAGAGATACATCTTGGGATACTCTACCATGCGTTATTGCTTTATACTACATATATTCAACCGGTCAGAAAGGCAAGAACTGGTGATGAGAAACTATTCCATTCCAGTAGGTGGTGGTATTGTTTAGCTGCTGGAGCCAATCATTTCAGTACATTCTAATAGGTAAACATTTCTACATTTATTCATCACGTTTTTTTTTAATTGTACATTACTCCATTAAATTGTTAGGACCGTCACATGAGTATTTATAACCATGGAAGAGGTCACAAAAGTGTTTCTTTTTCAGGTTGAGAAAAATAAAGTTAAGGGTGGGATCCTGAGCCCAAACTCTAAGAATCGCTGGTGGGGGCACAAAATCCAGAGAAAATTGGAAATCATGAATTCCGCCGGCGAGTTCCGATTTTCTCTGCCCTCCACGGGTGATGTAATCAGGCTAACACCCATTATGGGAATTAACCTGATTTTAATAAATTTTACTTAATTTCAATGTAATTAACTGGATCCTTCACCATATGGTTCCCCCCTCACGGTATATTCATACTTCGCCAACGTTTGACAGGTTTTTCTTTAAAAATGTAAACTTGTTTAAGGGATCCCTCAGGAGGCACAAAGATAAGCATAGCCCCGGAGGGGGGGTTTGGAGTTGGTGGGAAATGCTGGCAATTATTATGTGGTGGGGGGGGGGGGGTATTTTTATTTCTGACCGGGGTGCCCTTTCAAGATGGCACTCCGATGTTTGTGAAGCCTCTCGTTGGCTCTAGGAGCCCCACCCTGCCAGAGTGATGGCATAAAGCACGCCCACTCATTTATTTTCTTTAAAGAAGCTCAAAATCTGGAGAGAAAACTGGTCTGTGCAACTGGAGAGTTACACAGCAGCTTTCTCACTCAGTCTGACACTTAGGGGGCGATCTTACCAGAATTTGGCTATGATTTTTTTCTGCTTTAGCAACAGATCATCATACAAAGAAAGTTTACAGCGCAGGAAGAAGTATCTATGTCTGCCAAAGAGCCAGCCACCCAGCCTAATCCCACTTTCTAGTATTTGGACAGGAGCCCCGCAGGTTGCCACATGGTGCACTATCTCGGCACCTTTTAAATGACTGAGTTTGAGTGAAATAATTTGTAATGTTAAATTTTTGAAAAAATACATCTTTAAGAGTTTAATCTTTCAACTACAAAAATACAAGTACTAATTCTGGTTCTCTTTGTAGGAATTATTTGCCGAGAAAATTTTAAAAGTACATCGAGGGTGAAGGATTTGAGTATGTAAGTGGAGACATTGGGCCCGATTTTACCATTTTCATTCTAAGTGCTGAATCTGGGTGTAATTCAGATCCGACTTAGAAATCTACTTTCCGGCGCCCCCATACGCACTCAGCCTGAAAAAAAACCACGGGTCCCATTCGTTCTGTGGGCGGGGCTTAGCACGGCCGAAACGATCGGAGCTCTGAACTGCGCATGCGCAGTTAGAAACAAATTTGAAAAAGCGCGCCCATGTCACATCGCTCCCGGACCACAGAAAGCGGAGAAAGCGGTAGCGAAAAACTGGAGCGATGGTGCACACAGACATCACTGTCCCCCTTATCCACCCACACCCCCCACTACCCACACTGTCCCCCTTATCCACCCCCCCACTACCCAGACCAATCGCCACCCCTGCCTCCCTCCCCCCCACCAATTGCCCGCAGAGTGGCAGCAGACCTGGCAGCGGACCCCAGCTCCCCCCCCCGCGCCCCCACCAGAGATATATCTGCCCTCCCACCCCTCCACCTTCCTGAGATACATCTTACCCATCTCCATCCTCCCCCACCCCCCCCCCTCCACAATGATCTGGCTTCACTCATCCTTCCCCAGAGAATGGTCTGGCCTCACTCACCCCCCCCGCCGAGGAACATCTGACCCACCTGCTCCTCCCTCCCGACCAGACAATGATCAGTCCTCCCCCTCCCCCCAGAGATACATCTGACCCGCCTTCTCATCCCACCCCCACCAGACAACGATCTGGCCTCACTCCCCCCCTGCCCCCAACCAGAGAATGATCTGACCCACCTTCCCCCCCCCCACCCTGATCTGAGTCAGGGAGCCGTTGGAAGCTTGGAACGTGCTCTTCAGCAGCTGGAGCGCCCGATTCAGACTTTTGTTTAGCAGGTCCATTATGGCTCGGTTCCGGATTGGCAAACGCGGTGGTAAAGGGGGAAATGCTGATAAAGTTGGGCGGGCAGTTCATTAATTCAATTTAAATGCATGCAAATGCGTTAATGGCCTCTCACCCGACTTTACCACGTTTTCGCGCCCGTAAAAAATCGGGCCCATTGTGGTTTTCTCTGTTGTCATTAGAGAGTTCTCCATATTGGTGTACTTGACAGCCATGCTGTTATATGTGTGGTAACGCTAATGATTTGTTTTCCATCAGAAAGCATTTACAATGAAAGGCAAAAAAAATTTCATTTGAAAGTTGACAGCGTGCATTTTCCTCACCAGCTATTACAATGTAGAAATTTTTACTAATAAAATCTATATGTATTATTGTCTTGGAACACAACAAACCTACCTTTAACATCAAAGTCAATGGTTCTGGTCATCCTGTACTGTAAACCATCATGCATAAACTGCAGTTCACAGACATAGATTCCAGCATCTGATGGTTCCACATTTACTACTGTAAGTTGGTGGTCACCTTTATGATAGATATATTTTTTTCCATACGTAACAGGCTCACAATTCTGAATTAAAAAGACAGCATACACAGTTATCATTATAGAATCAAGGCTCGCATAGCCCAGAGGCTTGGCGCTGACAAAACCAGAGTAGAAAAATGGCAGAGCAAAATGTACACTCATCTTTGATTGTTCCTGGGTCAAGCTGAAAACCCTTTCACTAGATGTCTGCTACTGTTAGGTCAGATATTGCTGCAATTAAAAGGTAATGCACCAGAAATTGTAAATTGCGCTGAAAGGAACTCAGCCTGCTACATCTACTAGAGTGACAACTTGTGTTTATATAGCACCTTTAAAGTAATGAAAGATCCCAAGGCACTTCACAGGAGCATTATAAAATAAAGTATGACACCAAACCACATAAGGAGATATCAGGTTGTGATCAAAGGTTAGGTTTTCAGGAGTGTTACGAAGGAGGAAAATGAGATGGAGGGGCAAAGAGGAGAGGGGAAATTCCAGAACTTAAGACCTAGGTAACTGCAGGCACAGCTAACAGTGGTGGAGCAATTACATTGGGAATGCACTGGAGGCCAGAATTAGAAGAGGGCAACTATCAAAGTACAAGATTTGAGAAGAAGGACAAAAATTTAAAAGTCACGATCTTGCTTGACCAGAAGCCAATGTAGGTCAGTGTCCTATGAACAGACATTAGAGTTTCAAAGAATGAGAGTCGATTGCATTGAAACCCATAAAATGTTTCAAGAGCTAGACAGGGTTAATGCAATGGAATTGGCTACAACGGGAGTTAAGGGATGTACACAGTGTACTGGAATATATGGGCACCCCTAGAGCTCAGCAGCTGGCCTCATGGGCAAGCTCAGTCTCCACCCCCTCCCTACTGGCAAGATTCACATTACGGCCTCTGAATTGCACAGAGTGCCGTAAGTTAGTGGGTCTTACCTCGCTGCAAAAAACGGCAAGAAAAACCTCCCATTTTCTCGCCCATTTTCCAATTAGAATATTTTGAGAAAATTCCGCCCACAGTTTTTAAAAATGAGCTTGGAATTTCCAGCCAGGATCCACCTCTTGCAGACTGGGACATTCACCTGGACAAAGATACCCGGAGATAAAGATGGGACACGACTGAGATTCGTGTCCCAGGGTTGTTTCCATACTAAAAGTTTCCTCTTAGCATCAGGAAACAGCATGGTCAGACCCAACAGCCTCAGAGAGACCACAAAAACCATCTTAAAATTGAAAAATTATTCCCATCTGTTTGAGGTGTGCTTAACAATGCTTACAGAACCATTTTTATTTGCACCATCCATTTCAGTGGTCCATTTTGAATGCTAGAGTTAAACAAACAGCATTGATGTCCTATATTTCATCGGGGTAAAGGGAATGCAATTAAGGCTGCTTCCCTATATTTGTTTTCATTTGCTTGTGTCAACCAGCATATGGGCTTTCTCCCTGGGAAAATGGGAATGTGTGCAGCACAGGTCTAAGCAATTCTCTCGTCCCCATTTAGCTTTGATACATCTATCGAACAGCTCCAATGAAAGACTTCTTTTGTGTTTTACTCAGGAGAAGTGAACAACGCTAGAAAGACCAGCATTTATTGCCCAATCCTAATTGCCCTCGAGAAGGTGCTGCCGAGTTGCCTTCTTGAACCTCTACAGTCCACCTAAGGGTGGTTAGGGAGGAAGGCTTCATGGTGACAGGGAAGGAATGATAATAGGCAACATTTTTGTGGCAACTCCGGAGACCTTTTAAAATGGCAGGTGGGACTTGGATTTGGGAGTCCTGCCCCAATTCTGACTGATCCTATTCCCGCCAATAGAGGAAAGGGAAAGGCCATGACTCTCAAATGCAGCAAATCCAAACTCAGCAGGGCAATTTGAACTTAGCACCAAGTTCAAACAGACCTGATTTCACTGCCGCAAGGGCCTGACACTGCAATGTGTGAGTAACTACGTTTTAGAGATGTAAATGTTCTTGAACAGCAACTAGGAATGTGGAACCATCAGGTTATCAGTATAAAATAGCCCGAGTTTTTAAAAATGTTCGTAGTTTCAATCGATGTTTGTTCATTGGCCCCCAAGTGCTACCATAACATCATTACCGCTCAAGTGTTTTCCACAACCGATCAGTATCACAATGGCGCAAGTCCAGAGTTTGATTAAAAGCTCCAAGAGGTTGTTAAAGGATTAGCTGTCTCTGATCTGGGTCATGAATACAAATGTTTTGTATTTAATAAAAGGTTAAATGTGTTGAATGGGCTTTGGAAATGTGTTTTTTTTTATATGGCAAGTCTGTAATAGATATTTATGATGTTATTTTATTTCACCTCAGCATAGCTCCTGAGGTGTGCCTATGTGATTTGACATGGAGGATGTAAAAGGTGGTGGGCATGAATTCCAATAACTTGGCATTAGTGCTGAAGGGGTCACTTGGGTGGTTGGGGAGTCATGAATCTGTACTAAGTTGGCATAGGGACCATAAAGGGCCATTGGGAGTCAGTGGATAATAGATTGTTATGGAGGGTGCCATTGGGGTTGGATGAGTTGGCATGAGTTAACAATTGTGTGCGTGGGAGTGAGTGGGATGGGGGGAGGTGATGGAATATGATGGGGCGAGACACAGAGTCTAATATTTAGCAAAACAACCGGGACAAAGTCCCAAAGTTATTATTTTAAGTGACACAGTAACTTCCATATTTATAAATAAACAGTATAAATTTATATACACATTGTAAACTATTCCTTACCTTGTACCAATGTAGTTCTAATTCTTCATCTGAGGTTATGTAGTCATCAATATCTGGACAAGAAATCTTTTTAGAAGTCCTAACATATGAAGTAGACCCATAGAAAAATCTATTTTGGAAGCATGAAGGACTGGTTGAGTTAGTAACTGTTAATGAAACAGTATGTTTTTGGCAAGATGTTGGATACCTGCAAGTGTACAATGAAGAGTTAGAGTGATTTTAATAAATAATTACTGACCAAAAGAAGACATAGGTTTAAGGTTAGAAGGGACAAATTTAAAAGAGACCCGAGAGGCAACTTCTTCACATAGAGGGTGGTGCGGATATGCAATGAGATATCATAGAAAGTGGTTGAGGCAGGTACAATAGCCATATTCAAAAAGCACGTGGATAAGTACATGGATAGGAAAGGATTACAGAGCTATGAGCCAAACGCGGGCAATTGGGAGGGCGCCATGGTCAGCATGGACCGGTTGGGCGATGGGCCTGCATCCGTATTGTATTACTCTAAAAATGTTTATGATTACTCAAATAATGAAATGAGAAAATATTTAAATTTGGCATTTAGTTTGCAACAAGAAACTGTCCAGATGGAATTCATAAAACACCATCATATTTTCTGGTAGCTCAAGCGCTGGAATTTAAAGCACCAATCCTGCACTTTTGCAAGGATCACATTGCCAGTTCCTGTAAACATGACCTTCCCAATGAACCTGGACATGCTTGGCTTTTTCCAGGCTGAAGCTGGAGAAGTTGGTAACACCTTGCAGTCTGTCATCTACTGTTGAGCAAGGGATGTCATTGAGGACTCAAGCCTCTTTCCCTATTCTCCAAATGTCCCACACCTGACCTTTCTCCCGTCACTATCACAGGGTCTGCCTGGCCAAAATGGAAACACAAAAGCAAACACTTTTGCAATATGCCCTTATTTGTAACAGAAATCATGCCATGTGACATACAAAGGATATTCATCACTTATGTACATTCCCTGGGTACTCTCACCTTTCTCTGTGCTCCTACATTGACTTTCTGCAGTACAGTCAATAGAAGCTTATTGACTGTCAGTGCAGGGGACTGCTATATGCCCTGATCTAGAGCAGCTCTGGGTCTAGCAGACAGAGCTGTAGTCTGCACCACCTCAACACTTAAATCAGATCTATGGAACCTTACCTTACGACACAGGTATAGTAGCCAGTGTCTTTCAACAATACTGGAAGAAACCAAAGCGAATCATTCTCTGTGTGAATCCTTTGCTTCTTGTCTGCTGTAATTATTTCAGATGTTTCATTATTATACCACGTGAGACTGTAGTTCTGTTCTGTACTCAACTCAGGGCAGATCAAAATAACTCCTTCACTTTCCAGAACAAAGTAGCGGTTAAAATCAACACCCATGTCCAAGCATGATTCTGCAAACAATAAATAAAATGGAACAACAGATATAATATAAAGTGCAATAACTGTCAAATCCGTTCTTGAATACACTTCAAAACAAAAAGAAAATAATCTCTCCTGACAAGCAAAGCTCTGGGCATTTCAAAGAGGCATCTTTAACTGAATCAGAAACAAATGGCATTGATTACAAAACGCCATGTAGCATAGATAAGAAGGGAGAAGTCTCCACTTACTGTTACCCACAATATCTATTGGGCTTTTGCATGGAAACTTCCAGTAATAAGAGATAAAATTGAAAATGCTGGAAAAAAAACTCAGCGGAGATTTTCCAGCATTTTCTGATTGTATTTTAGATTTCCAGCATCTGCAATATTTTGTTTTTATTACAGCAATTAGAGATCAATTGCAGCGCAGTGCTCTTAAATCTGAGCGATTATTTTTCTTAAAGCACAGGCACCACATCCTCATTAAACCATAAACAAAAATCAACTTAAGTCCATCCATAAAAATTATAAGAGACTGAGAAACTAAAACAGAAAATGCTGGAAAATCTCAGCAGGTCTGACAGCATCTGCAGAGGTAGAACACGGGCGAGGGCCCCCAATGACTGTGAAGGAATGATGATATTGTTCCAAGTCAGGACAGTATGTGACTTGGAGGGGAACTGCCACTCTGGTCTTTCTAGATGGTAGCGGTTACAGGTTTGGACTGTGCTGTTGAAGGAGTCTTAGTTTATTGTTGCAATACATCTTATCAATGATACACACTGCTGCCATTGTGCGTCGGTGGTGGAGGGAGTGAATGTTGAAGGTAATGCCAATCAAACACGTTGCTTTGTCCTGGATAATGTTGAGCTTCTTAAGTGTTGTTGGAGCTGCACTCATCCATGCAAGTAGAGGTATTCCATCACACTCTTGACTTGTGCCTTGTAGACAGTTTTGGGAAGTCAAGAGGTGAGCTACTCTGTGCAGAATTCCTAGTCTCTGATCCGCTCTTGTAGCCACAGTATCTATATGGTTGGTCCAGAGTTAAAATAGCTTTTGTTATTTTTGTAAGGTGCAAGTTAAAAAGATTTAGAAGCAAATAAAATCTGCTATAGTGGCTTGCTCCCGTTTTTAAATTTAAAAACAAATTGTATTTTATATTCTAAGTCACAAAATCCGGTTGCGTGTTCATTCTGCGACTCTTGTCTCACGCAAATTCAAAGCTCACACCATAATCCTGAGTGTGACCACAAGACTAGATACTTTGCATTTATAGACAGACTCTGGTTTACAAGTGTGAGACATAGACATAGGAGCAGATTTGAGTAAGACAAAAGGATCTAAAAAAATCCAAAATCATTATAGTCTTCATCTTTGTCAATTTTATAAACATCCTACGACAGTATACTGGACCATCATTTAAAAATACAAGAAAAACAAGTCAAGCTATCTTTTCAAAAAACTGTACAAATGGAAAATCATTAACTTTTCATTAACATCTCACAAACACAAGTTTGTAGGAATCTAATGTACACATAACCTTCTTATATTCATATATACAGAGTATGATTAACACCCACCCACAGCCATTTTTGAGTGATAGGAAAGTTTCGACCTAGATTTTTCTGTGGTTATTTTCTTGAGTCATGAAGGTAGAAAAAGTATAATCACGCAATACAACATTTCTTACAATATCATTGCACCTACCTTGAGTGGGACCAAAATGTTGAGGCAAGGCTGACACCAATGTAAATAATCCAAAGAGGGTGACAGAAACTGAAGCAGCCATTTTCCTGTAATTAACAAAAAGAATAGAAACATGCATGAATTTTTAAAAATCACTGATATCACTCAAACTCCAGCAACTCATCACAGCTCCCAAAACGACGACATTCCATCAAGGTGTCAAAATACTTAGCTTTCAAGGACTCAGAGATTTTCTTGAGGGCTACATTTTGATTTTCAAGGGTTACTATTTGGTATTCAGGGTCTGCTTTTTCATTCTCACAAACTTTTTTTATTAGCCGATGCAGTCATTACCTTTCATATTTGTGGTGATTTTTTTAAAATCAGGGTTTTCTTCCTTAGATAGACAAATTAGCACAAATATCAAAAATTGTTTCCTTGCATGTATATACTAGCGGTTAGCACTGCTGTCTCATAGAGCCAGGGACCCGGGTTCGATTCCCGGCTTGGTCACTGTCTGCGCGGAGTTCTCCCCGTGTCTGCGTGGGTTTCTTCCGGGTGCTCCGGTTTCCTCCCACAGTCTGAAAGATGTGGTTAGGTGCGCTGGCCATACTAAATTCTCCTTCAATGTACCTGAAGAGACGCCGGAGTGTGGCGACTAGGGAATTTTCACAGTAACTTCATTGCAGTGTTAATGTAAGCCTACTTGTGACACTAATAAATAAACTTTAAACTTAAATATTTTAATTTGGAATCCATAAATGAGATGTTTTTGTTAATTTATTCGAAATAAATCTCCCTTACTCAATTTCCAGAATGAAAATCCCAACTACTTGCACAAGATATCGTATTGGGAATGAGTCTCTCACCTGCGGTGCCGATTAAAAATTAATTGAAAGCAATTAGCATGCTCCAGCATCCTTTGGTTTTGTTCTGGTAATGTCAATTTTCTTTCCCTCAACTTTTTAAAAGTGATAACACTAACTTGCAACACTACTGGAAAATCTCACAAACTGTGCACATGTGGAAAGAGGGTGACATCATCAAAATGACACAAGGAGTAAGAAGCTTATGAAATTATTTTTCAACAACCTCTCAAATGTTTGTCAGTGATACAGTTAAGAGTGGAGAAACAAGTATTGGTCAACACAATAATACATTACACACCAGGTTATTGATTTAGCCTCGAGTGTATTTTCAAAGTACAATTTTTAAGAATTTGCTAGCCCACTGAGGTACGTTCCTGACCAGAGTTATGCCCTACAATTATCTAATGTGCAGAGATATGTGCATAACATTGATATTGAGTTTAGTGATGTGAGGTGTTGATGGAGCACTAAGTCATGCAGTTAGATCAGGTACAGTCAGAATCTCAGCTGAGCTATTAAAAGCTCTTTTTCATTTCATTTCTCCAGCTCTGTGAACCTCTGCAAAAACCTCTCCTGGTTGAATAGCTGGGAAAATTATAGAAGTGGGTACAGAAGGGGCAGGCTTGGGGGTCCTTTACTGAGCTCAGTGAGATGCAAAAGTGCCCGACGAACAACACAGATGCAAGAGTTTTCACAGAAATTCAAGGAAAAAATATCAGTTCTCAAAACATGCCCTATCAATGCCCAGATCATCGATTTGAGTCCCGACTTAACAACTTAATCATTTGTTCAAAAAGGCTATACTCTTTAGAAATGTTTAATCGTCATTGACTAGATGGAAATGTGGCAGCTGGAAGGTGGTGAACTGAATAACAAATCAGCCAAATTTTCTATCTCGAATGCATTTGAACAAATATAAAGGAACAAGATCAGACCCGAACTGATACACCCACTCTTCCTGGGCTTTCATGAAACAAGGACAGTTGAGCAAGCCAGCAAAAGGAATCACATTTCAACATAAGTCACAGCCTTCACAGCAGGAAATTGGGGGAGGGGAAAAGAACTCTCACTATTTCCCACAGCATAACACATCATGTATGTATATAAACACACTCATAACATTTTTCTATATCCAAATTCCCGAGTATTCCAAAAGAAGCAACTGGGGGTGAGCCGAGTGAGAAAGCTCAGGTGGTTAGGGGCTGTAAAAGACTGGGCCTTGTGATTGGGGACTCCACAATTAAGGGGACAGATAGGAGGGTCGGAACTAAAGGTAGGGACTCAGGGTTGGTGTGTTGCCTACCAGGGGCTGGGGTCCGGGATGTGTCTGACAGGGTATTCAGGACTCTTAGGGGGGAGGGAGATAAACCACAAGTTATTGTACATGTGGGGACACACGACATAGGGAGGATAGGGGAAGGGGATATTAGGCAGGGATTTATGGAGTTGGGGTGGAAACTAAAGGCCAAGACTGACAGAGTGGTTATCTCTGGACTCTTGCCTGTACCACGGGATAGTTTAGAGAGGAATAGGGAGAGGGAAGGTTTGAATTCATGGCTGAGGGGATGGTGCAGGAGGGAGGGGTTCAGGTACTTAAGCAATTGGGGCTCGTACTGGGGAAGGTGTGACCTCTATGAGAAGGATGGTCTACACCTTAATCAGAAGGGGACCAATATCCTGGGGGGTAAATTTGCTAAGGCCATGCAGGGAGGTTTAAACTGATTCGGGGGGGGGGAGGGATCCTGAGTAGTGGGGCTGAAAGTGAGGGATGCATGGATGGGGACTGCAATGCACGGCATTGCAGAGGTGGGGTGGAGCAGGGTTTGAAATGTGTATACTTCAATGCCAGGAGTATTCGCAATAAAGTGGGTGAACTTGCAGCGTGGATCAGTACCTGGGACTTCGATGTTGTGGCTATTTCAGAGACATGGATAGAGCAGGGGCAGGAATGGATGCTGCAGGTCCCGGGGTTCAAATGTTTTAGTCGAAGTAGGGAAGGAGGTAGAAGAGGGGGAGGGGTAGCATTATTGGTCAGAGATTGTATCACAGTGTCAGAGAGGAGGTTTGATGAGGACTTATCTGTTGAGGTAGTATGGGCGGAGATTAGAAATAGGAGAGGAGAGGTCACCCTGTTGGGAGTCTTTTATAGACCTCCTAAAAGTTCTAGAGAGGTTGAGGAAAGGATTGCGGAGTCAATCCTGCTTAGGAGTGATAGTAATAGGGCAATTGTTATGGGGGATTTTAACTTGACTAATATTGACTGGAATTGTTATAGCTCTAGCTCGTTAGAGGGGTCAGTTTTTGTTCAAAGCGTGCAGGAAGGTTTTTTGACTCAGTATGTAGACAGGCCAACTAGAGGTGAGGCTATATTGGATCTGGTGCTGGGAAATGAGCCAGACCAGGTGCTAGACTTGGAAGTTGGTGTGCATTTTGGTGATAGTGACCACAATTCGGTTACGTTCACCTTAGTGATGGAAAGGGATAGGCATGAACCTCGGGCCAGTGGTTTTAGCTGGGGGAAGGGTAATTATGAGGCTATTAGGAGAGAATTAGGAAACATAGGTTGGACTAGGAGATTACAGGGACTGGGAACGTCCGACATGTGGAGTTTTTTCAAGGAGCAGCTACTGCGAGTCTGTGATAGGTATGTCCCTGTCAGGCAAGGAGGAATTGGTAGGGCTAGGGAACCGTGGTGCACCAAAAAAGTTTCTTTGTTGGTTAAAAAGAAAAAGGAGGCTTATGTTCGGATGAGACGTGAGCACTCGGGTAGTGCACTAGAAAGCTTTAGATTGGCTAAGAGGGAGTTGAAGAGCGAGCTTAGAAGGGCTAAAAGGGGACATGAGAAGACTTTGGCGGATAGGGTTAAAGAGAATCCTAAGGCGTTCTATAGGTATGTCAAGAACAGAAGGTTGGTTAGGGCAAGTTTAGGGCCAGTTATAGATGGCTGAGGGAAGTTATGTGTGGAACCGGAGGAGATTGGTGAAGCATTGAACCAATATTTCTCTTCGGTGTTCACGCAAGGGGACATGAATATAGCTGAGGAGGACACTGGGTTGCAAGGGAGTAGAATAGACAGTATTACAGTTGATAAGGAGGATGTGCAGGATATTCTGGAGGGTCTGAAAATAGATAAATCCCCTGGTCCGGATGGGATTTATCCAAGGATTCTCTGGGAGGCAAGAGAAGTGATTGCAGAGCCTCTGGCTCTGATCTTCAGGTCGTCGTTGGCCTCTGGTATAGTACCAGAAGATTGGAGGTTAGCGAATGTTGTCCCATTGTTTAAGAAGGGGAACAGAGACTTCCCCGGGAATTATAGACCGGTGAGTCTCACTTCTGTTGTCGGCAAGATGTTGGAAAAAATTATAAGGGATAGGATTTATAGTTATTTGGAGAGTAATGAATTGATAGGTGATAGTCAGCATGGTTTTGTGGCAGGTAGGTCGTGCCTTACTAACCTTATTGAGTTTTTTGAGAAAGTGACCAAGGAGGTGGATGGGGGCAGGGCAGTGGACGTGGTATATATGGATTTTAGTAAGGCGTTTGATAAGGTTCACCATGGTAGGCTTCTGCAGAAAATGCAGATGTATGGGATTGGGGGTGATCTAGGAAATTGGATCAGGAATTGGCTAGCGGATAGGAAACAGAGGGTGGTGGTTGATAGTAAATATTCATCATGGAGTGCGGTTACAAGTGGTGTACCTCAGGGATCTGTTTTGGGGCCACTGCTGTTTGTAATATTTATTAATGATCTGGATGAGGGTATAGTTGGGTGGATTAGCAAATTTGCTGATGACACCAAAGTCGGTGGTGTGGTAGACAGTGAGGAAGGGTGTCGTAGTTTGCAGGAAGACTTAGACAGGTTGCAAAGTTGGGCCGAGAGGTGGCGGATGGAGTTTAATGCGGAGAAGTGTGAGGTAATTCACTTTGGTAGGAATAACAGATGTGTTGAGTATAGGGCTAACGGGAGGACTTTGAATAGTGTGGAGGAGCAGAGGGATCTAGGTATATGTGTGCATAGATCCCTGAAAGTTGGGAATCAAGTAGATAAGGTTGTTAAGAAGGCATATGGTGTCTTGGCGTTTATTGGTAGGGGGATTGAATTTAGGAGTCGTAGCGTTATGTTGCAACTGTACACAACTCTGGTGCGGCCGCACTTGGAGTACTGTGTGCAGTTCTGGTCCCCACATTACAGGAAGGATGTGGAGGCTTTGGAGAGGGTGCAGAGGAGGTTTACCAGGATGTTGCCTGGTATGGAGGGGAGATCCTATGAGGAGAGGCTGAGGGATTTGGGATTGTTTTCGCTGGAAAGGCGGCGGCTAAGAGGGGATCTTATTGAAACATATAAGATGATTAGAGGTTTAGATAGGGTGGATAGTGATAGCCTTTTTCCTCTGATGGAGAAATCCAGCACGAGGGGGCATGGCTTTAAATTGAGGGGGGGTAGTTATAGAACCGATGTCAGGGGTAGGTTCTTTACCCAGAGGGTGGTGAGGGATTGGAATGCCCTGCCAGCATCAGTAGTAAATGCGCCTAGTTTGGGGGCGTTTAAGAGATCCGTAGATAGGTTCATGGACGAAAAGAAATTGGTTTAGGTTGGAGGGCACAGTTTTTTTTTTTTTTTTTAAACTGGTCGGTGCAACATCGTGGGCCGAAGGGCCTGTTCTGCGCTGTAATGTTCTATGTTCTATGTTCTATGAAACTGCTTTACCAAAAGCACCTATACATGATAAATGATATTGCTATGCCATGCAATTGCCATGGAATACTGCACAAGCTTAAAGTTGTGGTTTTGACCCAACTATAATTTTGCTGGGATCTCACCCAGCTAGAGCAAATTAATCCACCTGCCATATTTATACTTATTATAAAAGTTTCTACTTTCTTCCATATTCATGCATATAAGAATTTTTTTCTAAACACACGCTGCTGCAAATATTTAGTTTTGGTTTGTGTGTTTTATGTGCTTTAGCATAACTTAGCATAATATGTTTTAACCTTAATTCCATAAAACTAAAAATTAACTGTAGAAAAACTGAATAAATACAATTAAAGCAAGCCTGGTGTCTATGGCCTACAAAAGGTTGGGACCATGTTGATTTCAGAGGTTAACAGCTGGGAAGGTAAAACCTTAAAACAGCAGGGGGATCTACTTAGCTAATGGTATGGAAATGTGATGTTGGCAATGCTTGAAGAACAAGGGATTCCAGAGAGATTGATTAGTTTTGGGAATTAGAGCTAGTTTAAAAACAATTCAGTAAACCCAGAAAGATTATACCCCATTTCCCCAAAAACGAAAAATTGTAAATGAGGGATAAATAATCTAAAGGTTCACACAAGGACCACTCAGAGAAGGCTATGTTGTCATGGAGACGAGTGGAGCTAAGGTAAGTTGCTCCAGTTTCAATTTATCTGGGTGGTTACTGAGGCAATTAGTCGCAGTTTGGACCTTGTGTGGTTTGCAGATCACCGAGAAGAAAGGCAACGCAAATAACAGTTAGCTAGAGGTGCGCTGTTAGGTCACTGTCTGTGTGGAGTCTGCACGTTATCCCTGTGGCTTGCATGAGTTTTCTCCGAGTGCTCCGGTTTCCTTCCACAGTCCGAAAGATGTGCTGGGCAGGTGCATTAGCCATGCTGAATTCTCCCCAAGTACCCGAACAGGTGCCGGAGTGTGACAACTATGGGATTTCCACAGTAGCTCCATTGCAGTGTTAATATTAGCCTCCTTGTCTTGTGACACTAATAAATAAACTTAAAACTTTAAGCAGAGAAAAAAACCTAACTTTATCATGCACCGTCGAGAATACGAATGAGGGTTAACCTCAGTTCAAAATTGGACACTGTAATGGGGTGGCATGGTGGCACAGTGGTTAGGACCGCTGCCTCACAGAGCCAGGGACCCAGATTCAATTCCCGGCTTGGGTCCTCATCTGTGCGTTCTCCTCGTGTCTACATGGGGTTCCTCCCACAGACTGAAGACAAACTGGTTAGGTGCATTAGCCATGCTAAATTCGGCCTCAGTGTACCCGAACAGGCGCCGGAGTATGGCGACTAAGGGATATTCAGAGTAACTTCATTGCAGTGTTAATGTAACTTGTGACATTAATAAATAAACTTCAAACTTTAAGATTGCCTAGTTTGAAATTATTGGGATATTCGACCATGGTCGCTATAGAGTCGTGTGCCAAAGAACTAACAGCAAGCAGATTAGCTTGGAAACATTGAAAAATAACCAGAATAACTGAGGCATTGACAGTAAAGAAATGATGAATTTATGTATTAACTTTGAGAATAGCTAGAGCTGAAGAGAATTAAAGATTGTTTCCAGAGCATTGGTGGTCCCTATTGAAGTAAATAGCTTTTAAAATTGGTGTGTCTTATAAAAGAATACTTGGGGGAAAATAAACAAACTTGAGTACATAACATACGTCATTACAAACCATTTTTTTTTTTAATATTGATTGTTTTCTTTGTTTAATTAAGTGAAATTTTACAGTATAATCAGATTGGTTAAATAAGGTATTCAGATTTCTATTTAAATGTGAATAGTTCCTAACCAGACCATAACATTTAACATTCGCATAACTCACTGGGACTTCCCAGGGGCTTCACAAGTGAAACAACTTTCAAATTATGGATATTAAAACTGGATTGTGACAAATGTCTGCTGTGACTCTCACCAATTTTACAGATGCACCATTGAAAGCATCCTTTGGTATGGCTCCTGTTCTGACCAAGACCGCAAGAAACTACAAAAAAGGCTCATGAACGTAGCCCAGTCCACGCAAACCAGCCTCCCATCCATTGACTCTGCCTACACTTGCCGCTGCCTCAGAAAAGCAGCCAGCATAATCAAGGACCCCACACACCCCGGACATTCTCTCAAAGTCTGAGATCAAGTACCAACCGACTAAAGAACAGCTTCTTCCCTGCTGCCACCAGAGTTTTGAATGAACATACCTGATATTAAGTTGACCTTTCTCCACACCCTAGCTATAACTGTAACACTATATTCTGCACCCTCTCCTTTCATTCTCCTCTATGTACTCTCTGAATGGTACATTTTGTCTGTATAGCGCGCAAGAAACAATACTTTTCACAGCATCCCAATACACATGACAATAATAAATCAAATCAAAATGATTTTAGGAAGATAAATGCATTTAATACTGAGTTGAAGGAATCTATAGTATTCACTGCTTTCCTAGGAATACAGGAAAAAAAAATCAGATAGACGTTTGCAATTCTTGTTTAAATGTATCATTTGGCAAGACCAAGACAGCTGCACAGCCATATCCTGTGGAAAAAAGTAATCGTGCATGCCAAACAATTCCTGTCTTGCACTGAGACATTAATTTTAACTTTCAACTAATATGAAAAATTTAGCACAAAGTAAACCCAAGTTAGGATAGCACAATACTATTTTGAAAATAAATGATTGACTACTAATGAGTTATCACTTAACATACTGAGAAAACACTGCCACACTTCACAGAAAGAAAACACACCTCAAACTAAAAAGGCACTTCACTATACTTACTCAAAAATCTGTACTTGCATTTGTACTGCTTTCTGTTTAATCAAACATCCTGGTTATATTGGAGGTTATGATCATTATACCTCAGCACTAAACACTGTGCTTAAGTTAACTGGTTCCAACTCTGCCGTCCAAATTAAGTGATGCCCAACCAGGAGAAGTGAATTATACTACCAGCTGTACTTTCCGAAAAGTCAGCAAGAGGTAGATCTGCACATGCAATGCAGATCTCTGATCCAGAGACAGAGGAACACATATTTTTCTTTCAGGGAGAAGTGTCAGCCCAATGCCAAAATTAGAAACATTTAGAAAATGTTTTCAAAGTTCCCAGCAGGTCCAATGTACTCATGCCCTGGGTTGGTAATGTGCCATCTCATGTGAACTCTTAGTGATAAGACAATAAAATGTAGGAATAGACATAGGGCCCATTCAGCCCATCCAGTCCACTCTGCCATTCAATGAGGTTATGACTAATTTGATAATCTTCAGCTTCACTTTCCTGCTTTATCCCAATAACCCTTGCTTCCCTTACTGATTAAAAATCTGTCCATCTCAGCCTTGAGCACACTTACCCAGCCTCTGTGGTAAAGAATTCACAGACTCACTACCCACTGAGGGAAGAAATTCCTCTTCATCTCTCGCGTAAATACTTGACCCCTTACTCTCAGATTATGTCCTCTGGATTATGTCCACTCCCACAAGGGGAAACAACTTCTCAGCATCTACCCCGTCAAGCCCCCCTGACAATCAAATGTCTCAAAAAGGTTGCCTCTCACTCTTCTAAATTTCAATGAGTACAGGACCAACCAACTCAATCTCTCCTCATAAGAAATTCCCTCCATGCCCAGGATCAAAATCGTCACCTTCTCTGGACCGCTTCCAAAACCATCATACCTTTCCTTAGATAATTGGACCAAAACTGTTCATAGTTTTCAGATGTGATCTAACTCGTGCTTTGTATATTTTTAGCAAGACTTCCCTATTTTTATACTCCATTCCCTTTGAAATAAAGGCCAACATTCCACTTGCCTTCCCTATTTCCTGTTGAACTTGCATGTTAGCTTTCTGTGATTTATGCTCGAGAATCCCCCAAATGCTGCGGCTTCCTGCAGTCTTTCTCTATTTAAATAATATTCAGCCCTTTATTCATCCTATCAATGTACATAACTTCACATTTTCCTACATTATATTCCATCTGCCAAGTTCTTGCCCACTCACTTAACCTGTCTATATCCCTCTGTAAACTCTTGGCATCATCTTCACCACTTGCTCTCTCACCTATTTTTGTGTCATCTGCAAATTTGGCAATAATACATTCGCTTCCCTTTTGCAAGTCATTAATATATATTGTAAATAATTTCACTCATCCCTGTGGCACGCCACTAGTTACTTGATGCCATTCTGAAAATGCCCGTTTTATCCCAATTCCCTCTTCTATCAGTTAGCCAATCCTTTGTCCATGATTATATACTACCCCCAATACCATGGGCTCTTATCTTATTAAGTAGCCTTTTTTGGAGTACCTTAATGAATGATTTTTGAAAACCGAAGTATATTACATCAACTTTTACTTTTCTGCCCGTTACTACCTCACCACCTCAAAGAATTCTAATAAATTTGTCTGACATGGTTTCCCCTTCATGAAGCCATGCTGACTCTAGCATTTTCCCAATGACAGATGTTAAGCTAACTGGCCAATGGATACCTATTTTTTTGTCTTCCTCCCTTTTTGAACAAGGCTGTTACATTTACATCACTGAAATTCAAAACTGCCAGAGTACCCCTGAAAGCGAGAGCGAGCGCCACTCACAGCTTTCGCTAAAACTTCAATTTGGGGGACCACAATTTTTTATTCATTCTTTGGGTCTGGGCATTGCTGGCTAGGCCAGTATTTATTTCCCATCTCAAACTGCTCCTGAGATGGTGGTGAGCTGTGTTCTTAAACCACTGCAGTCCCTGTGGTGTAGGTACATCCACAGTGCTGTTAGGGAGGGAGTTCCAGCATTTTGAACCAGCAACAGTGAAGGAAAGGCGGGCAATACATGTCCATATCAAGTTGGTGAGTCTTGGAGGAGAACATGCAGGTTCTAGTAGAATCATAAAATTCCTACAGTGCAGGAGGAGGCCATTTGGCCCATCGTGTCTGCACCAATCACAATCCCACCCAGGCCGTATTCATGTCACCCTACATATTTACCCTGCTAATCCTCCGGACACGAGGATCAATTTAGCATGGCCAATCAACCTAACCCGCACGTCTTTGGACTGTGGGAGGAAACTGGAGCACCCAGAGAGAATACCCACACAGATATGGGGAGAATGTGCAAACATAGGGCCTGATTTTACCAAAACTTTGCGCCCGTTTTCGGGTGCAAAATCGCGGTAAAGTTGGGCGTCGGGCCGATACCGTGATCTGCACCC
Organism: Mustelus asterias; assembly: GCF_964213995.1. NCBI lineage: Eukaryota > Metazoa > Chordata > Chondrichthyes > Carcharhiniformes > Triakidae > Mustelus > Mustelus asterias. The sequence goes on along the minus strand of NC_135810.1, from coordinate 74,766,331 downwards.
GATTCCGAGCAGATCGCGGCTTTACCAACACCCGATTCGGGCGCAGGTCCGGCCCGCACCCGAATCGGGCGGCCCGACGATTTAAGTGTATTTGTATGTATTTAAATCGACTTAAAGAACCGCGCGCCCAACTCTACCGCCAAATCCCACTTTACCGTCTTCTGGCCCGTTCCGCATCCGTGCTGTAAGCGACCTGCAAAATAAAAGTCTGAAGTCGTCGCTGCAGCTTCTGAAGAGCGGAGTCAGAGACTGCAACGGCTCTCTGACCCAGGTCATCCTCTTGGGGGGGGCGGGGGGGAAAGAAAGAGAGGGGAGGACAGGTGGCTGCCACTCTGCGGCCGATCCCTCCTCCCGGAGTGGATGTGTGGCCATGCCATCCCACAAAACCCTTCAGGATTAAGCGATTCCTCGCTAAGAAGATGAAGCAGAACCGGCCGATTCCACAGTGGATCCGCATGAAAACCGGCAACAAGATCAGTACAAGTCCAAGAGGAGACACTGGAGAAGGATCAAGCTGGGCCTGTAAAGGGATACACCATCACCGGTACACTACCAGCCACAGCCATCTCTCCCGCTCCCTTGCCCCTGCAGGGAAGAGTAATGTGTGGCTGGTAGTGTACCAGTGATGGTGTATCCCTTTACAGGCCCAGCTTGGTCCTTCTCCAGTGTCTCCTCTTGGATTTGTACTGATCTTGTAGCCGGTTTTCATGCGGATCCACTGTGGAATCGGCCGGTTCTGCTTCATCTTCTTGGTGAGGAATCGCTTCATCCTGAAGGTTTTGTGGGATGATATGGCCGCATGTCCACTCCGGCAGGAGGGATTCGTTCCTCCGGTGGGGAGGAGGGATCGCCCACAGAGTGGCGGCGGACCACCCCCCCCCAACCAGAGGATGATCGTCAGAGAGCCGCTCTCTTCTTTTCTTTTTCTTTCGCGCCTGGGCGCGTCTGTCAGATTTTTTTTTCGAACTGCACATGCGCAGTTCAGAGCTCCGATCCGTCAGCCAGCGCTAAGCCCCGCCCACAGCGCGAATCAGACCAGAGCCGGCAAAACGCGTATGGGCGCGCTGGAATGAGGATTCCAGGCACGGATCTATTTGATGCCCAGATTCGGCACTTAGACTCAATGGTAAAATCAGGCCCACAGACAGTGACCCGAGGCCGGAATTGAACCCGGATCCCTGGCGCAGCAGTGAGGCAGCAGTGCTAACCACTGTGCCACCGTGTTCCCATGCGTCTGCTGATCTCGTCCTTTTAGATGGTAACATTCATGGGTTTGGAACATACTTAAGGAGCCTCAGTGAGTTCCTGCAGTAGATCTTGTAGACAATACAAACTGCTGCTACTGTGAGTCAGTGGTGCAGGAACCAAATGTTTGTGGACAAGATGCCAATTAAACAAGTTGCTTTGTCCTGGATGGTGTCAAGTTTCTCGAGTGTTGTTCTGGCTGCACTCATCTAGGCAAAGAGAAAGTATTCAAATCATACTCCTGACTTGTGCCTTGTAGATGGTGGACAGGCTTTGAGCAGTTAGGAGGGGAGTTACTCGTGCAGGATTCCTGGCCTCTGACCTCCTCTTGTAGTCACAGTATTTATATGGCTAGCCCAGTCCAGTTTCTGGACAATGACAATTCCCAGGATATTGATCGTGAGCGTTCAGCAATGGTAATGCCATTGAATGTCATAGGGCAATGCTTAGATTCTCTCTTGCTGGAGGTGGTCATTTCCTGATACTTGTGTTACTTGCCACTTGTCAGTTCAAGCCTGGATTATTGCCCAGGGTTTGCTGCATTTGGACATGGACTGCTTCAGTGTCGGAGGAATTGTGGATGCTGCTGACCATTAGCAAACATCCCTACTTCTGATCCTATGATGGAAGGAAGGTCATTGATAGTGCAGCTGAAGATAGTTAGATCTGAGCCCCTACCCTGAGGAAATCCTGCAGCTTGGCCCTCTGTGGTGCTACTGAGCCACTCTTGGTGATGGGCATCAAAGTCCCCCATCCACAGTACATTCTGCGCCTTTGCCACCCTCAGTGCTTCCTTGAAGTTGTGTTCCACATGGAGGAGTACTGATTCATCAGCTGAGGGGGGACAGTACGTGGTAATCAGCAGGAAGTTTCCTTACTCAGGCGTTTGACCTGGTGCTATGAGAGCCTTATTGAGTCTAAGTTGATGTTGAAGACGCCCAGTCCAACTCCCTCCATACTGTATACAACTGGGTCACCACCTCTGCTGGGTCTGTCGTGCTGGTGGGACAGGGCATACCCAGCGATGGAGGTGTCTGGCACATTATCTGTAAGGTATGATTCTATGGGTATAATTATGTCAGATTGTCACTTCGTACTATAGAATAGAACAAAAAATATTAATTGTGAGGAGTGTGCAATACTTGCAGTACATGGGACATCAAATTGATAAAGAATTGTGTCCGATATGCATGCCAGTTTGGAAAAAACCACACAGCAGCATTTTCTGACAAGTCAAAAATGGATCAAACCTCAACATTCTTGTTTTAAAATTTCTTTCGTCATGATCTCTACCTTGCTAATGGATTTTTTCTTTTGACGCGTCAATGCATTATTACGATTATTTAATTTTGTTCAAGGCAGTTAAAAATCAGATCAAAAGTAACATTAAGACTAAACTTTGGAACGGTGTTTTCCTTTGTGGGTGAGTCCAGAACTAGGAGGCATTGTTTTAAAATTAGGGATCGCCCTTTTAGGACAGATGAGAATGTTTTTCTCTTGAAGGTTGTGCAACTTTGGAACTCTGCCTTAGGAGGCATTGGAGGCGGGGTCACTGAATGTTTTTAAAGCAGATAGATTCTTGTTAGGCAAGGGAGGTCAAAGGTTCAGGGTAGATGGCAATGTAGAACTTGAAAGGCCATTGGAGGGACCGAATGGTAAATTTCCATTTCAGTTTGTCTGTTTTTATGTTCAATGCAAATATCAGCATAAATCATTCGATACTTCAGGGAGCATACAAGTTATTACCATGAAAATGACATGATAAATGAACAAAGGTTCAGGGTTACATACCCTGGAATATGCAGAAGTTGGAACAACTTTGTAATGGGAGTGGAAAAAAACAGAAGCAAATCAGAGGGAGGAGAAATATGATAAATTGGCATGTTGTGGGGGTGGTGGGCAGGACGGAAAGCAGATAAAGGTGAAAATAATTTAGGGATTCATTGTTTTCACTCCAACGCAAGTAATTTTAAATTACAATGGAATATTAGACTACATTATTTTCATACAATCATGGAGATGTCTATGATAGGAGTAAAAAAGCCACATTGGGCCTGATTTTACCAAATCGCGGTAAAGTTGGGCGCCGGGCCTATACTGCGATCTGCACCCGATTCAGAGCAGATCGCAGCTTTACCGACACCCAATTTGGGCACGGGTCCGGCCCACGCCCGAATCGGGCGGCCCGACGAATGAAATGCATTTGCATGCATTTAAAATCTACTTAATGGACCGCGGGTCCAACCCTACCGCCAAATCCCACTTTACCGTCTTCTGGTCCGTTCCGCATCCAAGATGAAGCAGAACCGGCCGATTCCACAGTGGATCCGCATGAAAACCAGCTACAAGATCAGTACAAGTCCAAGGAGACACTGGAGAAGGACCAAGCTGGGCCTGTAAAGGGATACACCATCACTAGTACACTACCAGCCACAGATTACTCTTCCCTGCAGGGGCAAGAGAGCGGGAGAGATGGCTGTGGCTGGTAGTGTACCCGTGATGGTGTATCCCTTTACAGGCCCAGCTTGGTCCTTCTCCAGTGTCTCCTCTTGGACTTGTACTGATCTTGTTGCCGGTTTTCATGTGGATCCACTGTGGAATCAGCCGGTTCTGATTCATCTTCTTAGCGAGGAATCACTTCATCCTCAAGGTTTTGTGGGATGGCATGACTGCACATCCACTCTGGTAGGAGGGATTCATTCCTCCGGTGGGGAGGAGGGATCGCCCGCAGAGTGGCGGCAGAACCGCCCCCCCGACCAGAGGATGATCGTCAGAGAGCCGCTCTCTCCATTTTTACCCCCGCTAACTAATGGCAGTAAAAATAGCCCATCTTGTCTAAAAAAATTATGAATATCCCTGTTCCCACTCAGTCTGGAGAATAATGAATATCTGCAGCAGATCATAAAAAATAATCTCTAAGGGTAATCAAGTGACTCCAAAAGAGGAAATGAAATCAATGGTAGCTAGGAGTTTGGGGAAGTGGCAAATAAGTACCATAGAAACAGTATATTATACCATATTCCCACAATCTGTTACATACAGGTATCATTAAGTATAAGAAATTCAATATTTACTTTCAGCGGAGCAGACCTCACAGTGATTGATTGAATCAAATATCAAAATTTAAAGAAAGGGTATAGAAGGGTGACAACTGAATAATTTTCCAAATCCCTCACCATTGATGTGACAGTTGTGATTGTGACAAAGCCCGAATGGATAGAATCAAATCCAAAGAAATCTGTTTATTCCATGATTATATTAAACAGTTAGCAATTCATTCTAAAAGTGGAGGAGAGAAAGAGGACTACTGCATAAATGCCAACCTCGAAAATTAAGCTGATGAACTTCTTCAAGCTGCAGACTCTGAAATAATTTTCATTTACAATTAGTCTTTAATAGAGCATCTCAAGGCACTTCACACATGTGCAATAGGACAATTGACTGAGCCAAGAAAGGATAAATGAGTTAGATGATTAAAAGCACGGTCAAAGAAACAAGAATTGAGGAGTGAAAGGTCGAGCTGGGAGAGAATTCTACAGCTTAGGCCCTAATAGTTGAAGGGATGGTTCCGAATTGTGGGATGAAGACGTGTGGAACTGCCCTAGAGTCCAGAGCTCGTGTGAAATAGATTTATACTCCACAATTGAGGAAAGAGAAAATAAAGTGACATTTGAATTTTTAGAAGACCAAAAAGTCTGCGCTTACAAAAGATGGAGTGGATATCCACTCCATCTGACGAAGGAGCAGCGCTCCGAAAGCTAATGGCATTTGCTACCAAATAAACCTGTTGGACTTTAACCTGGTGTTGTTAAAACTCTTACCGTGTTTACCCCAGTCCAACACCGGCATCTCCACATCATTTTATGCAGAGACAGTGGCCGAAATTTTACTGCCACGTCTGCCCCAGAATTGGGGCGGGTGCAGCTCGCAGAACGGAATTCTCCGTTGGCCTTGGGTAGGATTTTACGAGCCTTGCCCAAGCGAGTACAAAAAATACTGGCTAGTACCTCTACCTAACCTTCGTACCTATTCCCTTACAACCAACCCTCAAGTTCAAGCTAACACTTCTCTTTCATTCCTTACTCAACACTTCTTCTTTCCCTCAAACGGTGCAATCCGCTTCTCCCACCCTGAAATGTGTCAATCCCAGCTTCCTCTTCCTGTACTCCCAAAAGTGCCAAAACCAGTTTCTTCCCTCCAGAAAAGAAGTTTCTTCCCTCCAGTTTCTTCATTAACTCTCCTTCCAAAGTTCTGTCTCCAGCTTTTGTCTCCAGCCCCAGATTCCTAACCTTCCAAGTGGTAAAACCCGCAGCACCACATAACTTATGGCAGAGACACCAAAAAGTAGGAACTCTGGCAATTTTGCTTTCCAAGCTGATATTCATCTGTTAGCACAGGCACCTGAACAGCATCCTCAAAACAATTATGTTTGGCACATAAAAAATAATAATTAATTTTTAAATGAAATGTGCCAAATCCAAAAATGTCAATACTTCAGAGAAATTGATATTTTAAAAAAGGCAGTAAACATCTGTTATCAATTAAGCAGCCAATTGTGAAGGAATTTCCTGCTCACACCTTCTTCTGTTGGAGCTAGCTCATGCCAGGATAGTTTCACACACGTCAGCAGCCCACCAATCACTCAACTGACTGGCCACACAAGCTATACAAGTCCTATCGTGTCATGTAGGCTCTGCCCGAGCACAATCCCTTGGTTTATTGTCTGCTGATGCTTCATCCCGAACTGTTTTCATGGCAGGTTTTTGTTTGGAATGGCTTGCCATTACCTTCCGCACTCAACAGCATGACAGGAAGGTTTAAGTCCCAAGTCTTCTCAGCAGGAACAGGAATCAAAACCATGGTTTCGGCATAATCCTGAACCATACATCAGCCATCTAGCCAAACAAGCTAAGGGGCCTGTATGTACCAAGTGCTATTACGTCATTCTACCATGGAGCAGCTCAATACTGTTCTTATCCACATTTGTATTTAGATATCGGGATTCATGTGCTAACAAATAGCAACAAGAAATGGGGAAGATTTTGCCTTCCCTCATCTACAGGCACTGCAATTAATTCCAACATCCTCATCATATAATGGACTCTGATCAGTTCATTGTGCAGAATGGAATCAATATGGCTACTTTTGCCTTCAGAAATTAGGCCCATCATAGACATCTTGTTGGATTCAATTACATCAGTCACTTGAAAAGTATCTCACATTTATAGGAGTTGATTCTTAATTGTCTAAAATCTGCATGAACGATAATGGAATAATGGAATAAGTATGAAAGCCATTATGATCTGAAGCCTTTTTCATTTTATTGATCTTTCCAAAAGGAATTATGAATGTGGGTTGGATAGAATCATTAACCTACTTAATTCCACAGTAAGGTACGTGTACAGAATAACAGTTATTAGATACCATTCATTCAATAGCTCTTGCGCAACAAAAGAGCTTCCCTACTCCACTTCAGAGTAATTCCATAAAACAATGAGATTGCTTTTAGTTCATTAAAGCATATTCAACTTTTTTTTTACAACCTTGAAGAATAATCATGTGTGTCACCATCAGGGAAATTATCCTTTTATTTTAATTATTCCATTTACTTTTATAACAGAACTTTGCTGTGTTTGAATGTTAACTGTTGTTAGGAGTCAGCAAACAAAAGGTTGTAGGATAACAGGAAGGAAATAGCCTTGTATTCTGCAGCAACAACTTCACATTGTTGCCGCTTAAGGGATAAGCTGACTTGTGCACATCCTGCTCCTCTGGAGAGAAATATAAGCATTCCACTCGGAATCAGCACTAAGAGTAGAAAGAATACAAAATATCTTCTGAGGTGGGGGACTTCAATGCACATCACCAAGAGTGGCCCAGTTGCACCACTACTCACCAAGCTAGCAAAGTCTTGAAGGAAGAATTAGGCAGGCTAGGCCTGAGGCAAATGAAAAGAAAACCAAGAGAAGAATTATACTTAACCTGATGCTCACCAATCTATCCTTTGCAAAGGCATCACTCTTTTACAGTATTTGTAGGAACAACTGACACGCAGTTCTTCTGCAGATGAAGTTCCAACTTTACACTGAGAATACCCTCCATCATGTTGTGTGGCACTACCACTATGCTAAATTGGGTAGATTCTGAACAGATTTAGCAGTTCAAAACTGGGCACCCATTAAGGACCCTGGGCCATCAGTGGCAACAAAATTTTGTTCCACGATAATCCATTAGCTCAGAATCAGGCTTATTCCTCATTCTCTCATCAAGCTCGGGGAAATCAAACCTGGTTCAAAGGTGTGCAGGTGAGTATGGCAGTCGAGGTGCCAGACGCACATAAAAAGGAGGTGCCAATCTGTTGAAGCTACAACACAGGACTAACATGTGTGCGAAACAGAAGTAGCATGCAACAGACAGAACAAAGTGATACTAAAATCAACAGATCAGGGCAAAGCTCTGGAGTCATGCTACATTCAATCATGAGTGATGGCAGACAATTAAAACAACTAACCAAGAGGACACTCTGCAAATATTCCCATCCTAAATGATGGGGGAGTCCAGCACATCAACGCAAAATATATTCTTCCGCCAGAATTGTTGAATATTGCCTTCTCCTGAGGTCCTCACGTTCATAGATCCAAGTTCTCGGCCAATTTCATTCACTTCTCCATGCAACGTTAAGAAATGGCTGAAAGCACTGGATACATCAAAGGCTATGGGCCCTAACAGCGCCCTACTGCAATACTAAAGACAGATACTTCAGAACATATCACACCCCTAACCAAGCTTCTCCAGTTCAGCTGCAACATTGGCAACATGTGAAAAATGTCCTGCCCACAAAAAAGAGAAAAAAATCCAATCTGCCAATTACCACCCCATCAATCTATTCTCATTCATCAGAAAAGATATGAACGATGTCGTTGATAGTGCTTTCAAGCAACATTTACAAACCACAACTTGCTCAGCTGTACTCCAGATCTCATTACACTCTTGGTCCAAATATGGACAAACGTGCTGAATTCAAAAGGTAAGGCGAGAGTGACTACCCTTAACATCAAAGCTGTATTTAAACAAATGTGGCATCGAGGAACTGTAGCAAAACTGAAGTCAATGGTAATCAGGGAAAAAAATCTCCAGTGGTTGGAGTCATATCAAGCACCACGGAAAATGGTTGTGGTTGCTGGAGTCCAATCATCTCAACCCAGGTCATCACTGGTTTTCTCCCACAGTCCAAAGATGTGCAGGTTAGGTGCATTGGCCATGCTAAATTCTCCTTCAGTGTACCCGAACAGGCGCCGGAGTGTAGCGACTAGAGGATTTTCACAGTAACTTCATTGCAGTGTGAATGTAAGCCTAGTTGTGACTAATAAATAAACTTTATTTGCTGAGAGAGTTAGTTGCAGTTTGGACCTGGTGCATGCAATTTGCAACTTACTGAGAAAAGTTAGCCAAATTGCCTGCACTGTGAGCAGGCAAAAAGCTAAATTCATCATTTGCCATGTGGAATGTGGCAGGCCTTAATCACTATTTGGATTTCATGAGGGAATATAATCTGGAAGATTGCCTAATTTGAATCTGGTGGAAAAATCTCCAGTGGCATTTGCAGTCTTTTAACAAAAGAAAGCTACCAACAGTTCAGCCTGGAAGTATTGTGAACATGGAACGACAGTCAGGTAATAAATGAAAGTCTTACCTCAGAATAGCTGGAACTCAGGAGAATTAAAGTATTTTTCAGAGGACTATGGCAGACTTCTGTCTGGCCCTGACAGAAATTAATTACTCGAGCTATCATAAGACATAAGAAAATTCTTGGGGAAACTAAGAAGCAAATCTGACTGTGTATGTAGTTATAAACCATAGTGTTCACTTAATGGCGCTTGTTATGTTGAAGTCTTTGGTATAAAATAAAGATTGATTTCATTTTTAAAAAATGAAATCTATGCTGTAGTTCTTTTGGTTAAAACAAGGCATTCTGATTTCTCTTTAAATGCTAATGGCCCCTAACTGGAACACAACAATACTGATGATTACAGTATATTCAGTACCATTCCTCAGGTACTGGTTTAGTCTATTGTGCATGCAGCAAGACCTCAACAATATTCAGACTTGGACTAATAAGTGAGATGTAACATTTGTGCTACACATGTGCCAACCATCTCCGCAAGAAAAATCTAACCATCTCTCCTTAGGGAACAATGGCATAACTTGCCAAAAAAACCAACATCTTGCGGTTTACTGTTCACCAGAAACTTGTAAATGTTGTGGCCACTACTCACCAAGGGTAGTAGCATGGCGGGGTTTCTACAAGCAAGGAGTGATGTTGCGATAGAACACCAAGTCAGGGAACCTGTCAGCCCATGGGCCCCTCCCTGCATGGAGCAATGTCTTTGATAAACTGAAGGGGTGCTGTCAGATACCATGACGCAAAGGAGAATGCATTCAAAAAGCAGGGCTTGTGAATGGCAATGACGCAGGAGCTGCTTGAAGCCCAAGGATGGTGAAGGAACCAGGAAGGGAATTGGAAACCTATTCAAACCAACTAGTAGTACCTTTGAGTTGGAGAAGCCTCATGTGAGTGAGAGAGTGAATGATTGCATTGCAAAGTCAAGATCCTGAGTAGGACAGAGATCTGGAGCATTGACCAGTGAACATTTTCTCTCAATAGTTTGTTTTTGGAGTTACACCTTCCCTTGACAGTTGATACCGCTTTGGTGCCAATGGAATAAACAGACCTTGTTTATATATTTTGTGCATTCCATGTGCTTCAATCACAAGTTGCAAAAAGCAGGTCAGAGGCTGAGAATTCTGAGATGAGTAACTCACTTCTCGTCTCCCCAAAGTCTGTCCATCTACAAAGCACAATCGGGAGTGTAATGGAATATATTTCATTTGTCTGGATGAGTGGAGATCCAACAACACTCAAAAGGTTTGATATCATTCAGCATAAAGCAGCCCACTTAATCAGCATCCGAGTACCAATTTATATATCCCCTCTCTCCACCACCGACACTCAGTGACAGCAGTGTGCATTATTTAGAAGATACGGATCCATAACGCTCTTAACAAAATTGCCCGAGAGAACAGACAATCGCAAATACAGGCGGCCGTTAAATTCTGATTTCCATTCTTCAAAAAAATTCTCAGAGTAAGGAGATTAAAAACACACCAGCATTCCTGAGATTGAACATTAATAATCCATTTGCAATACAGTGCTCCTGTTACAACAGCAGCAGCAACATTGCCCAGCTCCCTGGCCAGAACCAAGAGCCTTCCCAGCAGTTTGCTCAAGTTCTGGGAATGACTCCGCTGGCCAATGACCTGGCTGACACATTGGCATTTAGACCAGATTTCCAACATGCTGTTGAATAATCGCGAAACTAAACAGCTTCCCCATTTCTTTAAAAGCACAAACACATTGATTTTCACCCCATTCTGTAAACTGTTACTCCCCCCCAAACAACAACTTACCAGCGGCAAGAGTCCAACTCAATCCAACTCGTTTCAGCTGGAAGTGTGCATAAAAAAACTTCCGCGACTTTTATTCCCACCACGTCAGCCGGCTGTACAACCATGTGATTCGGAGACACCAATTCCCCAGAGTTAACAGCAAATAAAACAGCAACAGCCAGTCACAAAGCACTGAGTCCAGGGCAATGTCTTTCCCTCTCTCTCCAGCAACGAGGGATTCGAAATGTTCTTTTCTGAACAGGAAGCCGATTATTGAAAGCTGCTTCCGTCATTGTTAACTGGTTTTTCTCTTGAATTGCATAACTTTTTTTCAAACGATGTTTCCCACTGTGATGAAGTCACACATTTCAGGCTGAAGTGCCATAATCTCACCCTGATCTGGCACTATTTGGCGTGTTGCTTTTCAAGTGGGATATTAAGAACATAAGAACACAAGAAATAGGAGCAGGAGTAGGCCATCTAGCCCCTCAATATTCTTTAGAACAGCTGTAGCCAACTGCAAAACTGAAAATATTTTGGCTTTTGAGCCACCGAGCTAAACTTCCCACCAGTTCAGTGAATTCTAGAAGAAATCTTATGTTTATACCATGATCATAACCACTTGTATTTGGAATTTTTTTTCAAGCTGCCAAGATTGAAGAGACAAAATATGCTGAAACAGTACAACAAGGAATATTAAGGCACCTTCCACATTCTTAATAGTTCAATCAAAATCTTTGTAAGAAGCTCCATGATGTAATAAGGTGGAACGTCAATGTGTTACTTCTTGAAAAAGACATTCATAACAAGTTATTATTCACCATTTGAAAATTGATTGGTGTTTTCTACACATGGTCAAAACTGACAATCCCATATTCTCAATATTTTCATACCCCGTGGAGAGTTGCTTGATCACAATTAAGTTTCCATTTAAGAACAGCAGTGATACAGAACAGTCCTAAGAGACCATTTGGAGATTGATCATATCTAATTCCTAATAGAGACAAGTTCCTATCAAAATAGGGTTAAGTATAACATTTGCTACATGTTCTGCAAAGTCAAATGAATGTTCCCCTCAATTTGAAAAAAAAGACAAATAGTGTGTGTAATTGAATTGTCATTTACCAGTCCCTAATCTGAAATGTGTTGAGCTCCATCACACTTGTTTTTTTCTACATCTGTTATTTGTCTCTGCCCCTGTGAAGTGTGCAGATTCAGGACACCCATCATGCCTGTCACATGCATCACTAGCTGAGCCCCTGATCCTGATATCGTTATAGTCCTATTGTTAGGACCCTGGACCAGATTCCCAAATTACATTAGGAAGCCAGACCAGACTCCAACTTTTATTTTGACATAAATGTGAAGATAGAATGCTTCACTCCAGGAGTAATTCAGCTGATAAAACATTCCCCTTAAACATAAAAATATATATCTATAGCAACTACTATCATCACACTATGCAACTCTAGACATAGCTACTTAAAATTATTTCTCCCTACTTAGTCTTGCAAATTCTGCTCACTCTGTCTCCGCACCAAAATCATTCCTTTACTTTCTGTCAACTCACTCTGTCAATGTCTTATTCACAGTAAGAAGTCTCACAACACCAGGTTAAAGTCCAACAGGTTTATTTGGTAGCAAATACCATAAGCTTTCGGAGCACAGCTCCTTCGTCAGATGGAGTGGATATCTGTTCTCAAACAGTGCAAACAGACACAGAAATCAAATTACAGAATACTGATTCGAATGCAAATCTCTACAGCCAGCCAGGTCTTAAATGTACAGACAATGTGGGTGGAGGGAGCATTCAACACAGGTTAAAGAGATGTGTATTGTCTCCAGACAGAACAGCTAGTGAAATTCTGCAAGTCCAGGAGGCAAGCTGTGGGGGTTACTGATAATGTGACATAAATCCAACATCCCGGTTTAGGCCGTCCTCATGTGTGCGGAACTTGGCTATCAGTTTCTGCTCAGTGACTCTGCGCTGTCGTGTGTCGTGAAGGCCGCCTTGGAGAACGCTTACCTGAAGATCCAAGGCTGAATGCCCATGACTGCTGAAGTGCCCCCCCACAGGAAGAGAACAGTCTTGCCTGGTGATTGTCGAGCGGTGTTCATTCATCCGTTGTCATAGCGTCTGCATGGTTTCCCCAATGTACCATGCCTCGGGACATCCTTTCTTGCCGCGTATCAGGTAGACAACGTTGGCCGAGTTGCAAGAGTAGGTACCGTGTACCTGGTAGATGGTGTTCTCACGTGAGATGATGGCATCCATGTCGATGATCCGGCACGTCTTGCAGAGGTTGCTGTGGCAGGGTTGTGTGGTGTCGTGGTCACTGTTCTCCTGAAGGCTGGGTAGTTTGCTGTGGACAATGGTCTGTTTGAGGTTGCGTGGTTGATGAAGGCAAGAAATGGGGGTGTGGGGATGGCCTTGGCGAGATGTTCGTCTTCATCAATGACATGTTGAAGGCTCCGGAGGAGATGCCATAGCTTCTCCGCTCTGGGGAAGTACTGGACGACGAAGGGTACTCTGTCCACCGTGTCCCGTGTTTGTCTTCTGAGGAGGTCGGTGCGTTTTTTCGCTGTGGCGCGTTGGAACTGTTGATCGATGAGTCGAGCGCCATATCCTGTTCTTATGAGGGCATCTTTCAGCATCTGGAGGTGTCTGATGCGATCCTCCTCATCCGAGCAGATCCTGTGTATTCGGAGGGCTTGTCCGTAGGGGATGGCTTCTTTTACGTGTTTAGGGTGGAAGCTGGAGAAGTGGAGCATCATGAGGTTATCCGTGGGCTTGCGGTACAGTGAGGTGCTGAGGTGACCATCCTTAATGGAGATGCGTGTGTCCAAGAATGCAACCGATTCCGGAGAATAGTCCATGGTGAGTCTGATGGTGGGATGGAACTTGTTGATGTCATCATATAGTTGTTTCAGTGATTGCTCACCATGACTCCAAAGGAAGAAAATGTCATCGATGTATCTAGTGTATAGCATCGGTTGAAGGTCCTGTGCGGTGAAGAAGTCTTGTTCGAACCTGTGCATGAAGATGTTGGCATATTGAGGTGCGTAGTTTGGCCCCATGGCTGTTCCGTGTGTCTGGATGAAGAACTGGTTGTTGAAGGTGAAAATATTGTGGTCCAGGATGAAGCGGATGAGTTGTAAAATTGCATCTGGAAAATGGCAGTTGACGGCATTGAGTACTGAGGCCGTTGCAGCAATGCCATCATCGTGGGGGATGCTGGTGTAGAGTGCCGAGACATCCATTGTGACGAGGAGTGCTCCTGGTTCAACTGCTCCATGTGTGTTGAGCTTCTGTAGGAAGTCCGTAGTGTCGCGACAAAAGCTGGGGGTTCTTTGTACAATGGGTTTCAAGATGCCCTCGACATAGCTGGAGAGGTTCTCGCACAGGGTTCCGTTTCCTGAAACGATGGGACGGCCGGGTGTGTTTGCCTTGTGTATTTTTGGGAGGCAGTAGAGATCTCCAACACGTGGAGTACGTGGGATGAGAGCATGGAGGGTGCTCTGAAGGTCCGGATCAAAGGTTTTGATCAGAGTGTTGAGTTGACGGGTGTGTTCTTTGGTCGGATCTATGGGTACTGTCTGTAGTGTTCCTCGTTGTTCAGTTGTCGGTACACTTCTTTGCAGTAATCCGTTCTGTTCAGTATGACGATGGCCCCTCCTTTGTCTGCTGGTTTGATGACAATGTTGCGGTTGGTCTTGAGAGCGTGGATGGCGTTGCGTTGTGCTTGGGTGATGTTCGGTGCTGTCTTGTGAGTGCGGCTGATGAATTTGGTGTTGACGCACCTCCTGATGGCTTGGGCATACATGTCAAGTCGAGGGCAGCGGCCTTCCGGAGGAGTCCAATTCAACTCTTTCCTCTTAATGGAATAAACCTGTTGGACTTTAACCTGGTGTTGTGAGACTTCTTACTGTGCTTACCCCAGTCCAATGCCGGCATCTCCACATAATGTCTTATTCAGTCAGCCTGTTACAGTTCCCCAGGGGTGTGAAAAATCTGAAGGTGGCTAACCACAAATCTTTGTATTATGAAGCAAAATACAAATGATCCAGTTTGCTTTTTAATATAATTACTCCAAGGTGCAATAATATTTGCGTATTAAGGCTGCTAAATGTTTTGGTATCCAAGTTCATATAAATAAATTTGAATGGATGATAGAAAAACAACATGCCAGATTAAATATATTTTTCTTTAAGTACAAACAAGTTACAACAATGAAAACAGCTTTCTATTAAATATCTAGTAAATAAACACAACCACCATTGCCAAGGCCAATTTAAAACAACTTTAATGACACAATGTTCATTTTGTTAAAAATGCTGAAAATAGATACACGTTATAGAGCTTTTCATCTTGCACTTATCAGGACATATGCAAGAATGCTAAACTTCAAATAATCACCACAATTTTTACTACAGATAAAGGGGCTGATTGTTTAGCAAGTTGGCTCCGATTGGCCGAGGCATTGCCATGGAGAAATCAACGGGAAACCTGGAAAGGTAAAGTATCTCAGAAATTTGAACAGGTTAAGAAAGTGGTTTCATGCTGCTACTGTGCAGTGGCTAGGCAAGTAGTACTTTCCACCAACAGGATGTGGTTGTCAGCCCAAAATGATATTCTGCCCAGCACGCAACTGAACAATATCATGTATGAATGTCAGTGTCAGCGTGATACCAGGTACATAAGCCAGCAATTGGCTAATCAAATCAGACAGCATTTTCTTTGTGGTTTGGATTAGGAAAAGCACAGATCATACACAACCAAGAGAATCTAACCATCGCTGCTTGATATTCAATGGCATTACCATTGCTGAATCTCCCACTCTCAACATTCTGGGGGTTACCATTAACCAGAAACTGAACTGGATTAGCCATACAAATACAGTGTCACAAGAGAAGGTCAAGTGCTACCAATCCTGTGGCACTTAGTCATTTTTTGGACAGTGGTGAATTTTGCACTGTTTCTGAGAGGGGCTAAACATGCCAATAAGCCTGGCTTCACAGAAATTGGGTGCCATTTTTAAAGGGCAACCCAATCTCAAGTTGAAATTGGGCTCCCCTCCTTCCTCCCATGGACATTGGGGACCCCACTCCTCCCCTCATTAAATGCATGTTTACTCATGCCCCTCCCCAATAAAGATCACCAGCATCAGGGTCCCCTGAGTCCCCTTCATGACCCACCCTCATGAGACCCCTCCATGACCTCCCTCTTCACAACTCCACATTTCATGACCTACCCCTCATGCTCACATTTATGTACCCACTCTCATGTCCCAGCCTCCTCAGGCTCCACCCCATCATGCCCCAACCCCCATGGGATTGCCCCTGCAGTGCCCAGCTGGCATTGACGGGGTGCCAGTTAGCACTGCCAAGCAGGTGCTCCCTGATGGGCAATGCCCAGCCATGTCTCCGACCACTGGGGGCTTCAATGGCCTCTGGGGCTCTCCTGCACCCCCCAGACCCCCCCCCCCACTTCACAATCTCCCCACCGTGTCAGAGTGCATTCCCCCCCTGTGCATAGACCACATCAGAGTGCATAGCCTCCCATGTACATAGCCCCCATCAGAATGCATAGCCCTCCCCCCACCATTTTGCATAGTCCCCATGTCATAGCCCCTCCCCCTCACCCCCAGCACAGCTTCACCCCCACTCAGGCCCCACCTCCTTGACACTGCCCCTGGCACACAGTGCCTAACCGGCACTGCCTTGATGCCAGATGGGTACTTCCAGGGTGCCAGGTGGGTACAGCCAGGTAGGCACTGCCCAGCCATGCCCCGACTACCTGGAGGCTTCAATGGCCTCAGATCCCCCAGGCATGGTAGAGACCAGTAATGATGCTTGCCAATGTGATGCCTCGCCAGCATTCAGGAGGGGGGAAGTAGACATGTCGAACTCCTTAATGATACTTCAATCCAGATACTCTCATGCTAATGAGCTTCGTGCTCTTTCTGGCTGTGAAGCCATTCGCATCAGTAAAAAACAGGGCCAGGAATGTAGCAATCCAATTCCCAACACACTATCTTTCCAGCTCGCCATGTTGATCAATGGGCATGGCAAGCTGAAAAGATTGCACCCAGTCTCTTTTTGGTGCAATTAGTTAAGGAGAAATGTTGCCCTGAATAGTGAATGAAGTCGACTAGACAAAGGGAGCCCAGTTTAATGCCTGATATCAAAGCTGCCAACTCTTACTTGAACCCATAAACTGCTGACTCAGAGGTTAATTACTGAATCAATCATTGTTCAATACACACATTTTTCAGTTTAGTCAGTGACTATCAGGAAATATTTATGGCCTTTATAAACACAAGCAAATAGTAACTCAAGAGGGTAAAGCAAGGGCTTGTTGTGCAGCAGGAGTGAAGGAGAGCATTACTCATCGAGTTAATTGGCAGTTTGGCTCAGATAGCAGTGTTACAACCTCTGACTGTTGATCTATGTTCCGCTGCAGGGCTTCACCATGCATGTTTGTTTGCACTACCAAAGCAAAGCAGGCTGCTTTTTGGATGAGATATTAAATATAACGTTCCAGTTGCCAAGCCAGATGGGGACACATCTATTCATAAAGCAGATAGTTCTCCCAATGCCTTGACCCACATTCTTGCTTTAACCGTTACTCCCAGAATCTGGAAGTGTCATTAATTTAATTTACTGCTGATGGGACCTTGCTTTGCGTTTTCTGCATAGCAACAACTGTGTTTGAAAACAATTTCATTGATTCTGAGTAACTATTTGGGGTATCCACTCATGTGAAGCTCTTTCCTACCTTCACAGATGTAAAGCATATTGCAGGGTTTTAGAAAATACATTGTGAAGTGAAGGGATGTACCAAAGGGCAGAGTCAGTTGATCACAGTATTTGAAAGGAAGGGGTTGTGGGGCTGGAGGGGATTAAAGAAATAGAGAATGCAAGGTTTTGAAGATTTTTGAACAAAAAGATAAGCATTTTAAATTTGAGGCTTTGGGTGAGTGGGAGTGTTATAATTCAGGTCAGAAACTCCAAGGTGTTTTATGAAGCCCGTCTAGATCATAAGGTTTGCACTTTGATATGTTTTACTTCAGGTATGATTCAAATGACCCATTGGGGAGCCTTTTTCAAACAAAGTTTATTTAAGAATATAGTTCACATGTATAGAAAGAAAAGTAACTTTTACCAATTACAACAAAAACAAAACAACCAAGATATTCTATAAACCTTAACAGCTAAACACCGTTCCTACAAAACAAATACCTCAAACAAAACCTTTACCACCAGTTTAACACAGCAAAGGTTAATGCTCACGTGATACTGGAACTGAGTCCTTTGGTTGGAGAATTGAAATCCTGACTTCTCAGCCTTGTAACTTCTCGCAGCCCTCTGGATATTCCCAGAACAGCTTGAAGTCAGATCAGCTTCACACCAAGAAGAGAGAAACATTGCTTTCAGCCTGATGTCCATTCCCTTCTAAACAAAACTGAAGCCAGCAGCCAAACAGAAGATGAAACCTTAAATTCACTAGGAAGGGAAAAAAAACTGTCCAAAACACATGACCTGCCAGCCTTCCTCCTAACCATGCAGGGTCATAAAACAATCCCAGAAAATACCTGAGGCCAATAGTAAAAATAAACAAAACCTCATTTAAACCATTGAAGTAGCAATAAAAGAGCTCCTCCAGACAACTCAGCAATAATGAAAAAAGAACTGAAAAGGTCTGCTTACAATTGCAGAGAACATGATTTTTTTTAAATCTCTTAAAGGTACACTAACGTCACAGGAGCATGGTGAGAGTGAAAGCAAATTAAAATTATAGAATGATGCATCACAGAAGGTGACAGTTTGGCCCATTGTACCCCAGCAACTCTTTGTTAGGCTTTATCCAATTAATCTAAATCCCTACCCTTTTCCCATAGCTTTCAACTGTATTCAATTTTCTTTTGAATGTTATCATTGAATTTGCTTCTACCATCCTTTCAGGCTGTGCACTCCATTTCAAAATAATATGCTATGTAAAAAATGTTTCCAAATGTCATCTCTGCTCTTATTGTGTCAATGCCCTTATATCCGTATTGTCCAGTTACAGACCCCTTATATGAACATACAAATTAGGAGTAGGCCACTCAGCCCCTTGAGCCTGCTCTGCTATTGTTAGATTATTGTTGATCTGACTGTAACCTCAACTCCACATTGCCCCCTACCCTGATAACCTTTCACCCCTTTGCTTATCAATAAGCCATCTAGTTTTACCTTAAAAATATTAGAAGATTCTGCTTCCACGGCCTTTTGAGAAAGCATTTCAAAGACTCACAATCCTTAAGTGAAAAACATTCTCCTCATCTCTGTCTTAGAAAGATGACCCTGTTATTCTTAAAGAGTGACCCCCTACTTCTAGATGCTTCTAAACGAGGAAATATCCTTTCCACATCGACTCTTTCAAGACCCTTCAGGATCACCGTTTACTCTCCTAAACTCCTTTGGATAGAAGCCTTTCCGGTGCAACCTTTCTCATAAGACAACCTTCCTCTTCCTGCCATTAGTCTTGTAAAACTTCTCTGAATTGCTTCCAATGAATAATATCCTTTCTTAAATAAGATGACCAATACTGTACAAATATGGTGTCACCAATGCCATGTATAACTTTTCCACTTTTGTGCTCAATTCCCTTCACAATAAACAGTAGCATTCTATTAGCTTTCCTTTGTAGCCTCAGGTGCGCTTCGCAACTTACTTTCTGACCTGCCTTTGTCTCATCAGTAAATTTCACAACCATTCCTTACGTCCCTTCATCCAAATCATAAATATATAAATGGTAAAATGTTGAGGCCTCAGCATGGATCCCTGTGGCACACCACTCATTACATCTTGCTAACGAAAAAAAGATGTGCCTGCTCTGTTTCCTGTTAGCCAGCCAATCTTTTATCCACGCCGAAGTGTAACCCATACACCATGTGCTTTTATTTTCAGCAAGAATCTTTGATGTGGCACCTTACCAAATGCCTTCTGAAAATCTAAGTACAGTACATCCACCAGTTCCCCTTTATCCAGAGCACATATTGCTTCTTGAAAGAAATCCAATAAATTGGTTAAACGTGATTTCCCTCTGACAAAAGCATATCAACTCTGCCTGATTACCTTGAATTTATCTCAGTGCCCTGCTGCTATAATGTCTTTCATAATGGCTTCTGACATTTTCCCTGTGACAGATGTTCAGCTAAGTGGCCAGTAGTTTCCTGCTTTCTATCTCCCTCTCTTTTTGAATCAAAGAGGTACATTCACTATTTTCCAATCCAATGGAACCTTCCTCAAATCTGGAGAATTTTCAAAAATTAAAACCAATGCATCAACTATTTCACTAACCACTTCTTTTAAGACCCTACGATGAAATCTAGCAAGTCCCAGGGACTTGTTAGCCCACAGCTCCAAAAATTTCAGTACCATTTCCTTGGTTTTCTTGAGTACCTTCCTAATTCCTGATTTACAGCTATTTCTGGGATGTTACTTGTATCCTCTATAATAAAGACTGATGCAAAATTCCTGTTCGGTGACCTGCCATCTCCTTATTTTCCAATATTAATTCCCCAGACTCACTTTTTATAGGACCAATGCTCACTTTATTAGCACTTTTCTTTTTTAACTATCTGCTGAAACTCTTATCATCTGTTTTTATATTTCTAGTAAGAAGTCTAGTAAGAGTTGTCACAACTCCTCATTCACCTGATGAAGGAGCTAGACTCCAAAAGCTTGTGCTACCAAATAAATCTGTTGGACTTTAACCTGATGTTGTGAGACTTCTTACTGTGCTTACCCCAGTCCAACGCCGGCATCTCCACATCATTTATATTTCTAGCCAGCTTTCTCTCATACTCTAATTTTTCCTTCTTATTAATATTTTAGTCATGCTTTGCTTTTGTATCTATATTCTGTCCAATATTCTGAACTGCTTCCCATTATGTCACAATTAAATGCTTTTTCTCACTGGAAACAGTTTTTCCTTACTTATCTAATCAAAATCATTAATTTTTTTAAACAATTTTATCAGATATCTTTTTAACTTTTCCTACTTTTAAGAAAAACAGGCCCAGCTTCTCCAGTTTCTTCATATTATCGAAATCCCTTTTCCATGTTACTATTCCAGTAAATGTATTCTGCACTTTTAAAGACCTTGACATTCTTCCTAAAGGGCAATGCCCAGAATTGAAACCAATATTCAAACTGAGGTTTAAAAATTTCTTTAAGAAGATTTTGCATAACTTCCTTGCCTTTGTACTCTAGATGCCATATTTTCATGTTAGAGTTGGGAATCACGAGTTGTGTACTATTCTGATATCATGATCCCATCTCCTATATAAACCATACAGATGTGTTATTTTCCCCATGGGGAATTGGTTGGGCTGGAGTATGGGCCATTGCCTCCAGAAACAGGCTTATGAATGTGGGCAGATACCAAGACCGAGGTTAGAAGGCCCGCCGCCATTCAAAGTACATGAGCTCAGTTCTATTCATGACTGTTTGGACCCCTAGCCCTCACCACCTCCCCTCCATGTCCTCTTCATATCTCTGCAACCCCTCCATACATCTGATGCATTGCCCATGCACTGCATGCCTCCTTACATCTCCCATGACACCTCCAAACCCCTGATGGAATCTCCATGCCTCTTCACCCAGTATCCACTATGAACATATCTTATGGTCCTATAATAACATTGGGAAATCTAATTAATGCCCATGAAACCATCAAAAAAATAACTATAGTTGGTTAAAGGAATGGGAGATAAAGGAAAATAACTACAGATTATATGCATGGCATTAGGGCTGTTGCTTGCGGAATGGATAAACACAAAAATAGACTGATTGGGCCAAGCAGCCTGTTGTAACATCAATTGTAGCAGACTGCCATCTGAAAGCAAACATTTTACATGAGAGAACAAATGACCTCGGGTGTCACCAATTCTTAAGTCGATTAATTTCCTTCATCTTATCCTTGCGCAACAAAATTTTACATTTAACATAGTCACGTGAATTAAGCCCATCGAGCTGATCTAAATAAACTTAAGCTCCTTCTCAGCAAAGTATCTGACAAGAGAGGAAACAGCCAAATTGCCACAAATGATTATGAGGAAGTGCAGAATATATTGGTTTCCCCATATGAATCTTAATTGATAAGAGGACATCTTTGAGCAATTATACGTATTCTGTCAAAAATAATGTCAGCATTCTTGTTGCTTCACAAGGGACTTTTGTGTGGTGAATGTGAAAATTTGCATGATTGTCCCCACAAAATAAGCATCCACTTGGTTATCAAGTACATAAACGTGTTCCACCAAATGAGAATGTCTTATTATGGTTGTGCATAATCACCAGTAGAAAGGCAGAGAAAGATAAACTGGGTCACTAGACCAGTAGGACCAATATTAGTTATGGACAAACCCTTGGTGCGTTAAATTCTTTAGTCCGCAAAATTGGGTGCCGGGATTGTGATGCACAATGAACCTGCCTGAGTCTTTGACTACAGCACAGGCAGCACGTGAATGCATGCTGCTTGTGTTTACATCATTTCAGCGTCCAGCCAATGTTAATCTCACTTGATTGGCAGATACCCGAGCAGGATTTCAAGCTAGCTTATACCTCTTAAAGTAAAGAAGCACTGTGGCTGGACCAAGTGCTGGCCATCCAATGTGAGCTGAATTTGACCTTTGAGGAAAATAAACTAAATAATGGCACAACATGGGAGAAAAGAGTCTCCAAGATCTTCCAGCACTGCCCTGAAGGATTGGTTGAGAGATGGAAGGAAGAGGGATGTCCTGTATCCTGTATGAGACACTCCAGATACAAGATCAGAGGGCAGGAGGAATAGATAGCCATTGGAGTCAATGCCAGAATTCAAGCTTCAAAGATCTAGATGCAATGCCCCAAGAAATTCAATGATCTCACATGAATGGTCATGTTTAGATGCTACCCACTGAACCACTAGCTTTGCACACTGCTCAATTCACCACAGCCCAATCAATCCCCCACCAACAATTTCTATTAATCAAAATTCATACCTGACCTTCATATGTTACACTTCACGTTCACTTACTGAGCAGTTCTACAAGCCCCATACCAACATTGCACAGCTTGCACACGCTGCCAGCTATTTAACAGGAAACAGTGCGAGCCATTATTGGGATGCCCATTGCTAAGACTGTGGCCAGTGATGGGATGAAACAATTAAAGATTACAAGATGACATTATCCTCATACCTAATCCACATTCTCACATTGCCGACCCCACCACATCTCATTCCACACTCTGTTCTGAATTGCAGTCTGTAGATGGTGTGAGCGCACAATTCTTAGTGCCACCAATCCTCCCCCACAAGCTGTCACAACACCACAACCTTACCCATGTACCTTCCTCCTTTTGGGTACCGAGGAAGTGCAACTTGGCCAAGCAGTGAAGCGGGAAAACATTAATGTGAAGGCACAGCACGTCATTTGTAATTTGTTGTCACACTCGCAGACACCAGCTCAGACACCTTCACCTCATACCTTAGAGAATTGTTCAGAGATGGGCAGTGCACATGGTGAGACATCGAGCACAACCAGGGTAGAAGCAAGAATTGCACAATGACAACTCACTAGAGACTGAGATCACACAAGGATAGGATTTTAAACTAATGGGGCTGTGGGATAGAGGATTCCCATGAACAGAGATTTAGAAACTCAGAGATTAGTCAAGACAATAGAACAGTGAAGTGATGTGAGTAAAGCAGAGTGGGACAAGGCAGGTTGGTGTTTAACAGCAAAAGTAAATCAGTGAATAAGATCCATGAAGGGAATAGTAGTTAAAAAATAAAATTAAAGGCTCTTTCTCTGAAGCGTGCAGTATTCCACATTAAGGTTGATGAACTCATAGCACAAAAAGAGATAAATGGTTTAGATCTAATCACCATTTACTGAGGGGAGGACTGGATTTTATGTTCTGGCAACAGTTCTGAAGGCAGGGGGGTTTGTACAATCCAACAGGTGGCCTGCCCACCACCTACCCTCTCACCCATGACCAGTCTGAAATTTTAGGGGGGCTGAGGAGGCGCGAGTGGACTGCCCACCCATAGGCCTATTGAGGCTCTTAAGTAGTCAGTTAATGGCTACTTAAGGATGCAACCCACTGTAACCGGTGTTTCAGCTATGCAGTGGTAGGCTCGTACCTTGTGGAAAGCCCAGCACCTCAGCTATGCAGACTGCTGTTGGACAAACAACAGGAACCGCAGCTTAGGCCCATTACGAGGCACCCAGCACCCCCTGCCACCACCCCCCACCCCATCCCCCATCTTGAACCAGGGCCTCACCCTGTAGCTGAGACCCCAACCCCAGACTCACCTGGTTTCTGTGCCTGTAGTCCCAGCAGTGGCCACCATGACCATCGAACTGGGGCAACAAAGCTGTCAGTATTCTGATTGGCCAGCAGCTCTCTAAGCTCTCTTAAAGCACAGCGCACTGCCTCCAGTGGTAACTTGCTGCAGGGCAGTCATCAAGATCATTAGCTGTCGTTCCCCAAATCTTTAGCCAGGGAGGCAGGATCAAGATGAATTTTGCTCATGACCAGGATTGAGAAATAAATATTCCAGGGTACAAAACATTTTGAATATATAGGCAGAATGGAAAAGGTGGAGAAGGAGCCTTTATAGTAAAGCATAGCATACAGACATTAATGAGAAAGGATCTTGGCTCAGAAGGAAGTACAACCAGTATGGGTAGAGCTTAGGAATAGCAAGGGTCAGAAAATGCTGATGGGAGTAGTTTAGACACCAGGGGACAATCTTACCAAAATAATTCTGCTGCCGAATAAGCGTGAAAATGGGAGGGTTTCAGATCCATTTTCTGGGTGAGGCCGCAAATAAAATCTTATTCTGCCAGTTGGGGGAGGGAGAAGGGCCTAAACTTACCAGAAAGCCAGCTGCTCATACGGCAGGTCGCAATTGCGCATGCGCAGATTTCTCTATTCTGTCACCTCTCTCCTCCGCCGCCCCCCCCCCCGACCTGATCGCTGGCCGATTGGCCCCCCACCCAAAGAACAAACAAAGAAGAAAGATCAATACAGCACAGGAACAGGCCCTTCGGCCCTCCAAGCCCGTGCCGCTCCCTGGTCTAAACTAGACCATTCTTTTGTATCCCTCCATTCCCACTCCATTCATATGGCTGTCTAGATAAGTCTTAAACGTTCCCAGTGTGTCCGCCTCCACCACCTTGCCTGGCAGCGCATTCCAGGCCCCCACCACCCTCTGTGTAAAATATGTCCTTCTGATATCTGTGTTAAACCTCCCCCCCCTTCACCTTGAACCTATGACCCCTCGTGAACGTCACCACCGACCTAGGGAAAAGCTTCCCACCGTTCACCCTATCTATGCCTTTCATAATTTTATACACCTCTATTAAGTCTCCCCTCATCCTCCGTCTTTCCAGGGAGAACAACCCCAGTTTACCCAATCTCTCCTCATAACTCAGCCCCTCCATACCAGGCAACATCCTGGTAAACCTCCTCTGTACTCTCTCCAAAGCCTCCACGTCCTTCTGGTAGTGTGGCGACCAGAACTGGACGCAGTATTCCAAATGCGGCCGAACCAACGTTCTATACATCTGCAACATCAGACCCCAACTTTTATACTCTATGCCCCGTTCTATAAAGGCAAGCATGCCATATGCCTTCTTCACCACCTTCTCCACCTGTGACGTCACCTTCAAGGATGTGTGGACTTGAACACCAGGTCCCTCTGCGTATCTACACCCTTTATGGTTCTGCCATTCATCGTATAGCTCCTCCCTACATTATTTCTACCAAAATGCATCACTTCACATTTATCAGGATTGAACTCCATCTGCCATTTCTTTGCCCAAATTTCCAGCCTATCTATATCCTTCTGTAGCTGCTGACAATGCTCCTCACTATCTGCAAGTCCTGCCAATTTTGTGTCATCCGCAAACTTACTGGATTACTACCCCTCTGGATTTCGCTCCCCACCCACCCCTAACCTGGCCAATCGCACCCCTCCCCCACCCTCGGGTGTTGCTGGAATGCAGGAGGGTTGGAAGTTTTATATTCCAGGCGTCAATGCTGGTTCCATTTATTTTCACAGTATGTATTGACTATTTAGACTTGAACAGAGGCAACACATGATGGCACAAATGTAGGAGGCTTTATAAATAGTGATGAGGATTATAAAATACTTCAGAATGCCACAGACAGATTAACAGAGAGTAGATCAGTGGAAGAGTATGAATAAATGTGAAGTAATAAATCTGGGAAAAAGCATGAGTGGGTGTGTACACTTAATAGGAAGACACAGAACGATTCATAATGGACAGAGGGACCAAAGTATTCATGTATAAAACTGAGTGTGCAGGTAGATATAGCTATAGCCAGACCGAATAAAATTTGAGATTTTATAAATACGGATATAGTGGAAAGAAGCAATGAAGAATTTACACAAAATCTTATCTATGCCACAGTTTGAGTGCTGCGTGCAGTTTTGGACATCCCATTATACGAAGTTACAGAGAGACACAGTGTAGATTCACCAGGATGATATCAGTAAAAAGAAGCCACAGTTGTAACTGCATATTGAGATATCGGAACTATTTTCTCTGGAAATTTTCCAAATTTTCAATAACATTGATAGGACAATGTTGTTGTTTCTGGTGTCAGTGACATCTGGTCATGAATGTAATACGATGACTAAGAGTACTGTGAGAGAAAAAGGAAATATTTGTATAGACATAGAGTTACTTGGAAAATTGCCTTAACCACTCCCTGTAGAAAAACATTCAATGACCACAGCATTTTTTTTAAGGGGAAATGTCACAAAATAGTTGAGACAGAGAAAGATATAAGGCTACAGAGAGAGAGCAGGAGAGTGTGATGAGATTCAATTGCTTCAGCATTAGGCCAACATAGGCACAACAGACTAAACGTACCCCTTCTGCATTGTAAATTTCTATGGTTCATTGATGAGACTAACACATTTTAAATGCTAAAGACAAAACATATGTTATTCTCTTAAACTTTGCTACCTCTGGTAAACAGTCAGTACCGTGGTCTAAATTTCCGCTCCCAAATGAAGAGCGGAATTAAGACACTTCCTGACTCTGCATATCCACCGGGAAGGAAATGTCCCAGAAGTCGAGATTTACATTCCAGGGTTGGGGGGGGGGGGCGTTCTTGGGAGGTGAGCTGGGAGACCCCAGAATGAGTGCAGAGGCTGCCGAATGTGGAAGTAGGTCTGGGTGGAAGGACTGCTTAAATACACTCGCATTTTGCCAAAGATTTATTTAAAGACATTAAAAGAAAATCCCTCCAGCCCTCACACTCCATCACACCCCACACATACTGCATCCATACCAGCCCAGGGCACCACATGCCCCCCATTGCCATTATAGCATCCACCTATGCCACTCTACTCACCCACATAATCTCTATGCCAATTTACGACCCACTACCAACAGCCTTTTATAGTCCATTTACCAATCTAATTCCAGACCTTGTCTCCCCCCCCCACCCATTATCATTTGCCCTTGCATCCACCATGCCAACTCACTCACTATCCGCCAAGGGCAGACATCAGGAGCCATGCTAAGATAAAATAATATAGAGTTCTAATTGTCTATTGCAGACTTTTTTTAAAAATCTCATTCATAAAAAACCATTCACTACATTTACATTCCTTTAACTACATAATCCTATATAAGAACCTTTATTCCAGGACTGAAAAACAAGCACTGGAATTCATACTTCTACTTCAAAGAGTCTACATGCAGGTGGAAATATCAAATTATGAAATGGAAGGCCTCCATTTGAAGGTTGAGAAATCTCAGGAAGGGTAACCTTTAGGTTTATCTCAACAGACAGGCTGAAATAGGAAGCAATGATTTTTCTGAATAATTCACACAGTTTTTTCAAAGATTTTAAGGGCAGAAGTTTTAAATGCATTGATAGCTTGACAGTTGCTTTCAAGTTGCTTTGACAGTTTTAATAGTTCCTCAGTTCCTGGTGACACTTTTTATAGTTCTTGATAGCTCCAATGCATTTACACACGTTACACAGATTCCACTTCATTTTTAATAATGCCCCCCAAAGAGCAACTTACCTCTCCCAAAGCTATCCTGGGACCATATTCAAAGGGGCAACCCTACCTCTCAAAAGGATATCTTATCTCTCTAAAGAAGTCTGCAAAGTGTAGACCTGCTCTTACCAGGTATAATCCGCACACGCCATGTTCCTCCCTTCTGGCTAATGGAAACCAGACATGAGTTGAAGCTACTGTTTTAATATGGGCAACTGTCTCCAGGAAACATGCATGCACAAATCTCAACCTGGACCCACACCTGTCCCCATGAAGTTGGTAGTTGCCATGCTCAAGTCGAGTTTGGGCTAAGCAGGGTTGGGCCAAGGGTCATTCAGAGCACAGGAATAGACAAAGCAGATAATTAGTCTGGCGCCATACCGCACCAATCTAGCTAAATTGTCATAGAATCCCTACCGTGCAGAAGGAGACCATTCAGTTCATCGAGCCTACACTGACAACAATCCCATCCAGGCCCTATCCCTGTAATCCCACATATTTAGCCTGCTAATCCCCTTGACATGAAGGCTCAATTTAGCATGGCCAATGAACCTAACCTGTACATCTTTGAACTGTGGGAGGAAACCAGAGCACCGAGGAGTTTGTCAATATGCAAACTCCACACAGTCACCCGAGTCTAGAATTGAACCTGGGTCCCTGGAGCTGAGAGGCAGCAGTGCTGCCCAAGTAAAAAAAAACTTATTTTACTTAATTAAGATTGATGTATGCCACATTTTAAAAATATTCGGTTTTTGGACAGCTGGATTTGAGACACTGTACCTGTTGTAACCCTTTAACCATGCAATCTAAGATGCCATTTAACAACATTGAACTGCCATTTTATAATCATGTGATTAATGTTCAGTATGAATGTGGCAGTAACAGGAAATTTCTGCCTGAGTTAAAATACACCCATGTATATTTACTGAGCACTTCCAACAGTTGGAGCATGTGACACCAGAAACTTTGGTACAAAAATGGGCAGATGTAATGGTTTCTTGTCTAACTACCCACATCAACCTAAAACAATAGCACCTTATTGGAAGTGTTCTGCTGCAAAAAAGACAAATGGAATTACTTAGATCAGATGTAAACTTTTGTTTTTGTTAAACTGCCTTCAACAGCAATTAACTGAAGTGTTAACAAATAAAGGTTGAACTGACCAGAGAAGGCAGATTCATCTGCAAATAATGTAGAGATATTCAATACCTGAGGAATATATATAAGACCCATGTTCCAACAGAAGGTTATGTCACAACCTGCAATCCACTATATTTTATGCTATGTTAAAGGACAAATATTCATGAGCTGTTGGCACTTAATTTTCCAATATGTATTCCTGACATTTACCAGCTGCAAATATTTTAGTTTCATTAAATATAAAAAGTATCTGAAATAAAAATGAAAGTCACATGAATATACTCCAAGCAGCAAAACCACTCTCTATTAATGGGTATATTCTATGAATTAGTGCATAAAATAAACTCAAATACGTAAAGCATTACATCAGAAGGACAGTATGTACCACTTTCACAAAATAACCTTGCCA
This sequence comes from Mustelus asterias, assembly GCF_964213995.1. Taxonomy (NCBI): domain Eukaryota; kingdom Metazoa; phylum Chordata; class Chondrichthyes; order Carcharhiniformes; family Triakidae; genus Mustelus; species Mustelus asterias. Next base: position 74,737,004 of record NC_135810.1, on the reverse strand, counting down.
GATCATTGACCAATTTTTCCACTCAGGAATCTGTATAGAGTCATAGAGGTTTACAGCATGGAAACAGGCCCTTCTGCCCAACTTGTCCATGCCGCCTTTTTTTTTAAACCCCTAAACTAATCCCAATTGCCCGCATTTGGCCTATATCGCTCTATACCCATCGTACCCATGTAACTATCTAAATGCTTTTTAAAACACAAAATTGTACCCGCCTCTACTACTACCTCTGGCAGCTTGTTCCAGACACTCACCACCCTCTGTGTGAAAGAATTGCCCCTCTGGACACTTTTGTATCTCTCCCCTCTCACCGTAAACCTATGCCCTCTAGTTTTAGACTCCCCTACCTTTGGGAAAAGATATTGACTATCTACCTTGTCTATGCCCCTCATTATTTTATAGACCTCTAAAGGTCAGCCCTCCAGCCTCCTACGCTCCCGGTAGCATCCTAGTACATCTTTTCTGCACTCTTTCTAGTTTAATAATATCCTTTCTATAATAGGGTGACCAGAATTGCACACAGTATTCCAAGTGTGGCCTTACCAATGTCTTGTACAACTTTATCAAGACGTCCCAACTCCTGTATTCAATGTTCTGACCCATGAAACCAAGCATGCCGAATGCCTTCTTCACCACTCTGTCCACCTGTGACTCCACTTTCAAGGAGCTATGAACATGTACCCCTTGATCTCTTTGTTCTGTAACTCTCCCCAATGCCCTACCATTAACTGAGTAAGTCCTGCCCTGGTTCAGTCTACCAAAAGGCATCACCTCGCATTTGTCTACATTAAACTCCATCTGCCATTCGTCAGCCCAATGGTCCAATTGATCAAGATCCCATTGCAATTGAAGATAACTTTCTTCACTGTCCACTATGCCACCAATCTTTGTGTCATCTGCAAACTTACTAACCATGCCTCCTATATTCTCATCCAAATCATTAATACAAATGACAAATAACAGTGGGCCCAGCACTGATCCCTGAGGCACACCGCTGGTCACAGGCCTCCAGTTTGAAAAACAACTCTCTACAAACACCTTCTGGCTTCTGTCAAGAAGCCAATTTTGTATCCATTTAGATACCTCACCCTGGATCCCGTGCGATTTCACCTTATGCAACAACCTACTGTGCGGTACCTTGTCAAAGGTCTTGCTAAAGTCCATGTAGACAACATCAGCTGCACTGCCCTCATCTACCTTCTTGGTTACCCCTTCAAAAAACTCAATCAAATTTGTGAGACATGATTTTCCACTCACAAAGCCATGCCGACTGTCCCTAATCAGTCCTTGCATCTGTAAATGCCTGTAGATCCTGTCTCTCAAAATACCTTCCAACAATTTACCCACCACAGATGTGAGGCTCACTGGCCTGTAGTTCCCAGGCTTTTCCCTGCAGCCCTTTTTAAACAAAGGCACAACATTTGCCACTCTCCAATCTTCAGGCACCTCACCCGTGACTATCGAAGATTCAAATATCTCGGCTAGGGGACCCGCAATTTCCTCTCTAGCCTCCCACAATGTCCTGGGATACACTTCATTGGGTCCCAGGGATTTATCTACCTTGATGCGCTTTAAGACTTCCAGCACCTCCTTCTCTGTTATATGTACACTCCTCCTATTTATTTCCCCAAGTTCCCTAAAATCCATGCTTTTCTCAACAGTAAATACTGATGAGAAATATTCATTTAGGATCTCACCCATCTCTTGTAGATCCGCACATAGATGACCTTGTTGATCCTTAAGATGCCCTACTCTCTCCCTTATTAATCTTTTGCCCTTTATGTATTTGTAGAAGCTCTTTAGATTCTCCTTTGCCTTATCTGCCAAAACAATCTCGTGTCCCCTTTTTGCCCTCCTGATTTCTCTCTTAACTCTACTCCTACACCCCCTATACTCTTCAAGGGATTCACTTGATCCCAGCTGCTGATGCATGTCATGTGCCTCTTTCTTCTTCTTGACCAGGGCCTCAATATCCCGAGTCATCCAGGGTTCCCGACTTCTGCCAGCCTTGCCCTTCACTCTAAGAGGAATGTGTTTACCCTGAACCCCGGTTAACATACTTTTGAATGCTTGCCACTTGCCAGACATCCCTTTGCCTTCCCACAGACTCCCCCAATTAACTGTTGAAAGTTCCTGCCTGATACCATCAAAATTGGCCTTGCCCCAATTTATAATTTTAACTTTTGGGCCAGACCTATCATTCTCCATAGCTATCTTAAAACCAATAGAATTATGGTCACTGGTCCCAAAGTGATCCCTCACTAACACTTCTGTCACCTGCCCTTCCTTATTTCCCAAGAGGAGGTCAAGTTTTGCCCTCTCTCTAGTCGGGCCATCCACATACTGAATGAGAAATTCCTTCTTGAATACACTCAACAAAAGCCCTCTAATACTATGGCTGTCCCAGTCAATGTTGGGAAAGTTAAAATCTCCGACTATTACCACCCTATTTTTCTTGGAGCTATCTGTAATCTCCTTACATATTTGCTCCTCAATTTCCCGCCGACTATTTGGGGGCCTATAGTACAACCCTATCAAAGTGATTTCCCCCTTCTTATTTCTCAGTTCTACCCATATAGACTCAGTGGCCAAACCCTCGGATATATCCCCTTTCAGCACAGTATCAAGACAATTTTGAATGCAAAAAGCCTATCATGTTTTATCATTGCTTATTGATACATATTTTTCCAAGCCATTGGTTCTCCTGCCCATTTATTAGATTTGGAATAATAATGTTTTTGCTGATACTTGAATAATTTTAATACTGTAAATGATTTCAATACTACAGTGTAAGGAATGAAAACTGTTTTATGCATAAGGACAGCAGCCTTTTTCAGTGTCAGTAAGAGGCTTTACTGGACTGCCTTAAGATGTCTGCCTCTAGAAGCAGCCTCGTGACATTAAAGTAAAGTAAAAGTAAAGTTTATTTGTTAGTCACAAGTAAGGCTTACACTAACACTGCAATGAAGTTACTGTGAAATTCCCTTAGTCGCCACAGTCCAGTGCCTGTTCGGGTCAATGCACCTAACCAGCACATCTTTTAGAATGTGGGAGGAAACCAGAGCACCCAGAGGAAACCCACGCAAACACAGGGAGAACATGCAAACTCCACACAGTGACCCAACCGGAAATCGACACTGGGTCCTTGGCGCTGTGAAGCAGCAGTGCTACCCACTGTGCCATTGACGTTGTCACATTTGTTTTGTACTTTTTGTACTTTATTCCTAATCACAAATCCAAGCAGAGTCCCCACATGAGGGACAAACCAGATCCAAGCTGACAAGACAAGGATATACATCCCATCTTGGGCTTGATCAAGCAAGATCCAAGCTAACGGGATGAGGCATTACATCCACTCCCAAGCTCGATCTGAGCTTCATCTTAGCCGAAAGGCCTAGATGGCTTTTTTAAAAATTGCACCAGGTGAAGCGTCAGTTTAACCTCACTGGCTACGCTGAGCGCTTACATTTGATCTTAGCCAAAAAGCCGAGCATGAATTGACAAATTAGGGTAGATCAATAGAGATGCAGTGGCAATATCTAAGGGGATATTTAAGAATGCACCAAATCGATACATTCCAATGAGTAAGAAAAAGTCCCCGGGACAGACGCACATTCTGTGGTTAACTAGAAAGGTTAAATATAGCATCAGACTTAAAGAAATGACACACAATTATGCAAAGACAGGTGGCAGGTCAGAAGATGGAACAGAATATAAATTTAAAAAAGCAAAGAATGACTAAAATATTAATAGAGGGAAAATTAGAGTATGAGAGGCTGGCTAGAAATATAAAAACAGATAATAAGAGCTTATATAAATATTGTTTTTAAAAGCGTTGACAAAGTGAGCATTAGTCCTATAGGAAGTGAGTCTGGAGAATTGATAATGGAAAAGGAGATGGCAGATTAATTGAACAGACATTTTACATTGGTCTTCACTGTAGAGGATTCAAGGAACATCCCAGAAGCAACTATCAATTAGGAAATAGGAGTAAGGGAAGATCTCTTTACAGTTCTGTCACAGAGCAAATGCTATGAAGCCATCAAGGTTTAGCAGTCCAAGTCTGGGACTATCATACTCCTTGGCAATTAAAATATATCAGTGGCACTCATACTTAGGACACAAGAGCTCGAAAGGTGTATAGAGTAAAGAATAACTTTGAGGGGTTAAACATTCAGCCTTGTATCCTAAATACCAGAAGCAGTCACTTTCCTTCACAATATGCAACCATTTTTGGTTCTGTAAGCTTAGCGTTAAGTTCTGTAATCAGTTTTAGTAACTATGTATTTCTCTTGACTTTTGTTACTCAGAAACAATTGTTAATGAAATGTGTCATTCTGTATTTTATAAGTGTATCTTGCTATCTCAACTTTAACACATCAATCATCTTTCATGCAGTGGTTTTGTGTGTACTTTATGCAGATCTTACATATGTAGTAACTTTGTAACTTAAATACTCTATTTACAATTAACATGCGCCAAGCACTTGCAGATACTCCAGAAACACATAATAGCAAAGTATTTCCCGCAACCAAAACATTGATAGGTGCCTGGCCTAATGAGAATTCTACAGGATAACTATACATCAATTCGACATTTGGAACAATAGGCCCGATTTTACCAAAACTTTGCGCCCGTTTCCGGGCGCGAAATCGTGGTAAAGTTGGGCGTCGGGCCTATACCGTGATCTGCGCCCGATTCCGAACAGATCGCGGCTTTACCGACACCTGATTCGGGCGCGGGTCCGGCCCATGCCCGAATCGGGCGGCCCGACGATTTAAATGCATTTAAATCGACTTAATGAACCGCGCGCCCAACTCTACCGCCTAATCCCACTTTACCGTCTTCTGGTCCGATGCGGATCCGCGCTCTAATCGACCTGCCTAATAAAAATCCGAAGTCGCCGCTGCAGCCTCCAAAGAGCGGGGTCAGAGACTGCAACGGCTCTCTGACCCAGCTCCTCCTCTGGGTGGGGGGAGGGGGGTGGGAGGAGGAGAGGGGGTGTGACACATCACCCTCTGTTGTGGGAGGGGGGGGGTGTGACGTATCATCCTCTGGGGGTGAGGGGCCGCTGCCACTCTGCGGCCGATCCCTCCTCCCCACCGGAGTGTTCCGCTGAGGTGAATAATGACAGTCGTGGTGTTTGAAGTATGCGGCCACTCCTGAGAGGAGGGATTTGTTCCTCCGGTAGGGAGGAGGGATCGGCCGCAGAGTGGCAGTGGCCCCCCCCCCGGGGATGATCGGTCACACCCCCTCTCCTCCCACCCCACCCCCCCCCCCCAGAGGATGATCATAAGAACATAAGAAATAGGAACAGGAGTAGGCCATCTAGCCCCTCGAGCCTGCCCCGCCATTCAATAAGATCATGGCTGATCTGAAGTGGATCAGTTCCACTTACCTGCCTGATCCCTATAACCCCTAATTCCCCTACCGATCAGGAATCCATCTATCCGTGATTTAAACATATTCAACGAGGTAGCCTCCACCACTTCAGTGGGCACACCCCCTCTCCTCCCCCTCTCCTCCCCCCCACCCCCCCCCCCCCGAGGGGATGATCGGTCACACCCCCTCTCCTCCCTGCCCCCCCCCCCCCCCCCCCCCCCCCCGGGGATGATCGGTCACACCCCCTCTTCCCCCCCCCGCCCCCCACCCCCAGGGGATGATCTGTCACACCCCCTCTCCTCCCCCTACCCGCCCCCCCAGATGGTCTGTGTCAGAGAGGCGCTCTCTCTGCTTTTTTTTTTCACGCCCGGGCGCGCTGCTTCAGATTTTTTTTCGAACTGCGCATGCGCAGTTCAGAGCTCCGATTGTCCCGGCAGTGCTAAGCCCCGCCCACAGCGCGAATCGGACTGGAGCTGGCAAAAAGCGTTTGGGCACGCTACAAAGAGGATTCCGGGCGCGGATCTATTTGACGCCCAGATTCGGCACTTAGACTCAAAATGGTAAAATCAGGCCCAATGAGTCTAAATGCTAATCATTAGACCTTGACATCACACACACTCACATCACAAATAAATGGATAAAGGAAATATTTTAAGGCACCGATTGTAGGGGTCTTTGTTAAGGGTTATACGTTATCATAGAAACATAGAAGAAACATAGAACAACTACAGCACAAACAGGCCCTTCGGCCCCACAAGTTGTGCCGAACATATCCCTACCTTCTAGGCCTACCTATAACCCTCCATCCTATTAAGTCCCAAGTACTCATCCAGGAGTCTCTTAAAAGTCCCTATTGAGTTTGCCTCCACTACCACTGACGGCAGCCGATTCCACTCGCCCACCACCCTCTGTGTGAAAAACTTCCCCCCAACATTTCCCCTGTACCTATCCCCCAGCACCTTAAACCTGTGTCCTCTCGTAGCAGACATTTCCACCCTGGGGAAAAGCCTCTGAGAGTCCACCCGATCTATGCCTCTCAACATCTTATATACCTCTATTAGGTCTCCTCTCATCCTACGTCTCTCCAAGGAGAAAAGACCGAGCTCCCTCAGCCTATCCTCATAATGTATGCCACTCAATCCAGGCAACATCCTTGTAAATCTCCTCTGCACCCTTTCAATCATTTCCACATCCTTCCTGTAATGAAGCGACCAGAAGTGAGCACAGTACTCCAAGTGGGGTCTGATGAGGGTCGTACATAGCTACATCATTATCCCCGGACTCCTAAACTCAATCCCTCGATTGATAAAGGCCAGCACACCATACGCCTTCTTAACCACCTCATCCACCTGCGGGGCCGATTTTAGAGTTCTATGGACCCGGACCCCAAGGTCCTTCTGATCCTCTACTCTTATCCTAAGACTCTTTCCCTTAATATTGTACTCCTTCATCCGATTTGACCTGCCAAAATGGACCACTACGCATTTATCTGGGTTGAAGTCCATCTGCCACTTTTCTGCCCAGTCTTGCATCCTATTTATGTCCCTCTGTAACTTCTGACATCCCTCCAGACTATCCACAACCCCACCAACCTTCGTGTCATTGGCAAACTTACCAACCCATCCCCCCACTTCCTCATCCAGGTCATTTATGAAAATGACAAACAGCAAGGGTCCCAGAACAGATCCCTGGGGCACACCACTGGTGACCGACCTCCATTTAGAAAAAGACCCATCTATACACACTCTCTGCCTCCTTTGGGCAAGCCAGTTCTGGATCCACAGGGCAGCAGCACCTTGGATCCCATGCCCTCTCACTTTTTCTAGAAGCCTTGCATGGGGGACCTTATCGAACGCCTTGCCAAAATCCATATAAACCACATCTACCGCTTTCCCTTCGTCAATGTGTTTAGTCACATTTTCAAAGAACTCCACCAGGTTCGTAAGGCACGATCTGCCTTTGACAAAGCCGTGCTGAGTATTCTTGAGCATACTAAACCTCTCGAAATGCTCATAAATCCTGTCCCTCAGGATCTTCTCCATCAGCTTACCAATCACTGAGGTTAGACTCACCGGTCGGTAATTTCCTGGGCTATCCCTATTCCCCTTCTTGAAAACAGGAACCACATCTGCAATCCTCCAATCCTCCGGCACCTCTCCATCGACGACGCAAAGATCATCGCCAGAGGCTCTGCAATCTCTTCCCTTGCGTCCCACAGTAACCTGGGGTACATCCCATCCGGACCCGGCGACTTATCTATCTTGATGCCATTCAAAGATTCCAGCACAACCTCTTTCTTAAAGTCCACATTCTCAATCTTTTCAGTCCACCGCAAGCCCACAGTACATCCACCCAGGTCCTTCTCCTCTGTGAAAACCGAGGCAAAATATTCATTAAGCACCTCTGCCATTTCTACTGGTTCCGTACAGATTTTCCCGCCTTCACCTTTTATAGGCCCTATTCCTTCACGTCTTGTTCTTTTACTCTTCACATATTTATAGAACGCCTTAGGGTTTTCCTTAATCCTATCTGCCAAGGCCTTCTCGTGACCCCTTCTGGCTCTCCTAATTTCCTTCTTTAGTCCCTTCCTACAAGCCGTATACTCATCTAGATCCCTATCTTCGCCAAGCTCTCTGAACCTTTTGTATGCTTTCCTTTTCTTCGCGACTAGGTCCCACACAGCTTTCGTGCACCACGGTTCCTTTAATCTACCAACTCCTCCCTGTTTGCTCGGAACGTTGTCCTGTAGAACTCTAGACAGACATTCCTTGAAAAACTGCCACCTCTCTTCAGTACATTTCCCCGAGAATACCTCCTTCCAATTTACTCCTCTAATTTGCTGCCTTATGTCTTCATATTTCCCCTTACTCCATATAAACGCTTTCCTAGCTTGCCTGATCCTCTCTTTTTCCAATGCAAGCATAAAGGAGATAGAGTTATGAGTCATGATTGCTTGTTTCTTGTTTGAAATTGATAAAAGTTCTTGCTAATTTTCTGATGATACATGTTAACTATATTCTTAAATAAACTTTGTTTGATAAAAGCTCTTTTGTAGGTCACTTGAATCATACCTGAAGTGAAACATCTCATGCTTATCCTAGCCAAATTCAAGATGCAAAACCTATGATCCAGATGGGCTCCATAGAACACTTTGGAGTTTCTGACCTGAATCATAACAATTGGGGCTCTTGCAGGATTAAAACTCTATATTTCTTGATTGATTTGGGATTATTGAATTCAAAGACAGTGAATGGTGAGCATATTGGTGTTTTCTGTTCAGGTGTTGTATTCAAATTAAATAGGGAGTGCCTTGTGTAATAATGGCTCTTTCAAAAGCTAGGAAGTTCCTGAGGGTGGGGGAAGGGGGAAGTCATGCAATGTAATTTACAAAAGGTGATTAAAATAAAGCTTTTGGAATTAGCAAAAACATTGCAGCTGACCTTGTCTGACAGTATATGGAAAGAGGAGATAATTGTGGCAATAACACAGCATTTTAAATTGCCAAAACACAGTCAGAATCATTGGAAATGGCTCAAATTCAATTACAAATGAAACAGTTTGAACATGAAAAAGAATTAAAACAGCTTGAATTTAAAATAAAGGAAAGAGAGAGAGTAGCAGAACAAAAAGCCAAAAAAGGGAAGCAATTGCAGCAAAGGAAGCAAGAGAAAGGGAGGAACAAAAAGAAAAAGAAATTAGACTGCTTGAACTGCAGGCAAGGGAAAAAGAAAAAGAGAGAGAATTAGAGCTTCAGAAACTGGAGAGACAATTTGAACTTGAAACGTTAGAAGTGCAAATACATAAAACTGCAAGATTAGCAGCAGAAATGGCAGATGATTATGAATTAGTTCATAACTCAAAATTTGGTTTCTGACATCAGTTTCAGCCTGTGAGGGATAGAAACTGGGGTAAAGAGAAATACTCAGGTGATAAAGGTAAAGGAGAACTTGTGGGCGATAATAAAGACAGTGTACCTCAGGTTATAAAGGAAATACAGGAGGGTGGAAGAGAAATGAAAAGCCTCAGATGTTTTCACTGTAATAAATTAGGCCACGTAAAAGCACTGGGAAGATTGGTGTGGTAAAACAGGATAAGCCAGTGGGGTTTATTAAAGTGGTAAAGGAAAGCCTAGTTGAAGTGAAAGAGATGCAAAATAATGCACAGCCTGGTCAGGAGTTGATTGATAGGAAGATGCCAAATCTCTTTGAAGAATTAATTGTGTGAGTAAAATTTACTCATGTGTACCAGGAGGAGCAGGTAAAGAAGTTAAAATTTTAAGAGATACGGGAACAAGTCAATCTTTGATAAAAAATGAGGAGTTCTGTAGTTTGGAAGGAGTTTGCCAGAAAAGGTGGCAATATGTGCAAATCAGGATGAGGAGAGTAGTGTTCCATTATAAAAGGTGAGGTTGGAGAGCCAGTGAAAAGTGGTAAGTGATAGTAGGAGTAATAAAGAAATTGTCTTGTCCAGGAATACAGTTTATCTTGGGTAACAATATAGCTGGATCACAGGTGGGAGGGATGCCTACTGTGGCTGAAAAGCCAGTGGAGAATCAAACAACTGAGTTGTTGAAGGACACATATCCTGGGATTTTTCCTGATTGTGTAGTAACAACATCACAAAGTCATAGTTTAAGACAAGAGGAGAAATCAAAGAGTGAAGATGAGAAAATTGAAGTTCAATCATCTGAAATGATTTTTGATTCAGATGATTGGAAAAGAACAAGAACAGGGTGGAGGATGAGGTGGATATTTTTAGTTCAGGAAAGTTGACAGAGTTACAACAGAAAGATATAGAAATAAAACAGTTGTATCAGAAAGCATACATGGAAGAGGAATCTGAGTGTACACCAAAATGCTATTACCTTAAAAATGAGGTCTTAATGAGGAAATGGAGACTTTTACATATTCAGCCGGATGAAAAGTGGGCAGAAGTTCATCAAGTGGTATTGCCGATAGGGCACAGAAAGGAAGTGTTGTGAGTAGCATGAGGTACCAGTAGGAGGTCATTTGGGAGTAAGGAAAACTCAAGCTAAAATACAAAAACATTTTCATTGGCGTGGACTGCATAAAGATGTAGTTAAATTTTGTCAATCATGTCACACATATCAGGTCATAGGGAAACCTCAAGCGCTGATAAAACCAGCACCCTTAATACCCATTTCAGCATTTGAGGAACCATCTACAAGGGTCTTAATTGATTGTTTAGGACCCCTCCCTAAATGGATGTGTCTACTAGGTTTCCAGAGGCCATTCCATTCTGCAATATTACAGCTGAAAGGATTGCAGAGGAGTTACTTCAATTTTTTACGAGATATGGGTGACCCACAGAAATACAATCAGATCAAGGATCAAATTTTACCTCAAAGATATTCAAGGAGGTTATGGATAGCTTAGGAATAAAACAATTTAAATCAACTGCGTACTATCCAGAATCACAGGGAACATTAGAGCGGTGACATCAAACTTTAAAGACAATGTTGAGGGCTTATTGTCAAGATTATCCAGAGGATTGGGATAAAGGAACTCCATTTGTACTCTTTGCAATGAGAGATGCACCTAATGAGTCAACCAAAATTAGTCCATTTGAATTGATTTTTGGTCATGAGGTAAGGGGACAACTTAAATTGATTAAGGAGAAATTGATGAGTCAGTGTTCCGAGACTGCATTATTGGACTATGTGTCAAATTTTAGGGAAAGGCTGAAAAGAGCAGGTGAATTGGCGAGACAACATTTAAAAGTGATACAGCATGTGATGAAACAGGAAGCAGATAAGAAATCAAAAATTTGCAGTTTTGCTAGTGGGAACAAAGTCTTAGTATTGCTATCAGTGATAGGTGAACCTCTGAAAGCAAGGTTTACTGGGCCATATCAAATTGAAAGGAAATTGAGTAATGTGAATTATTTGAAAAGAACGCCAGATAGAAAGAAAACTCACAGAATGTGTCATGTGAATATGCTTAAAAAGTATTTTGCTAGGGAAAGAGAGCAAAAGGAGGATATTTTTGTTGTTATACCTCAGAGTGAAGAACTGAATCCAGATGACTTTGAATTTGACATTCCTCAAATTAAATTGGATAACGAGGACGTTATTAAAAATTGGGATAACTTACTGAGTTACCTTGCAGAGGAAAATCAAATTGACCTGAAAGTGTTATTAATATCACATGGACAAGTATGTGGGAATAAGTTGGGAAGTACTAAGTTAATTGGAAGTGAGATAGTTGTAGAAAATGCTGTTCTAATTAAATAACATCCTAGCTAACGTATCCTTTTCAAGTTGGCACAGGTTCAGATAGAAAAGTTGATGTTTATTCGATCTGAGATGCAGCAGCCAAAAGTCTCAAGTAATCACGCAAAACTGGTGAAGGTGGAGGAGGAGAACCAGTTAACGGACAATAATGTGAACAAAGAAAGTGAGCAGGTTGGAGACAGATACAAGTCAAGTTGACTGCTTTGGAACATGTTCCTGAGTTGTTCAAATTGTCTGAACATAAAGTGCAAGACCGTCAAAAACAACTCATGATTTATAAAAAGAAAAGTGTGGATACATCAACAGTCTTGTGTGATCTCAAAAACGAGATTGAGGAGTGGAAGTATCGTACTACTGTGAATCAAAGGAAAGGACAACAAAGTGGAATCAGACTGTTTGCTAAAATTGTACCATCATCTAAAATGAACTGCTGGCATAATGATTCCATAACGTGTGCAGGGATGTGGATGCCTAGTGAAACAGCACTGTACACAGCTGGTGTTCAAATGAATTATGGTGTTTTTCACAGCAGGTTAACTGCCACAGTGATCATTGGAATCATGGTCGAAATGGGTTCTGACACCAAGAAAGATAATCTGCCATGTGTCTTTGCCAAAGAGTGCGCAGGAAGTGATGCTGCAGATCCAGACCAAACAAAGAAGTCAAATTGCTTGACAGAGAAGCAGCTAAGGCCAATGAACAAGAAAGGGGACAGAGATAAAATGACCTTTCTGAATGGCCCAGACTACACACCTGTAATGTGTTATCCTGCTGTTCGTGCCTAGTTCTGTGAGGACATTACCAGAGCTAAGGTATGATCACAACCAACAAACTGAGTTTGGATTTGAAATCAAAGCAGGATTAAGAATTGAAGGAGAGTTTTGGAGAGGAAGCAGTTAGTCACAAATGTGATAAAAGAAGAAACAGTGTTCGATAGTGGAAGATAAGGACTGAAATGGACTATATTACTGTTATGTTTGCATGCTTTGATTTTGTAAAATGTATGTATACCTATTGTAGAGTAGTTATACTGTGAAACTGAAGGGGTTTGAAAAATGAAACCACCTTTGAATGTTGATGGGTTTTTTTTTAAGGAGAGGGGTATGATGTTAATGTACCTTGAAGAGTTTTGTTTTTAATTCATGATCACAGCTTTAGGCGATGGCATTATTGGGAGGAGAAAAAACTGGGCATGTCAGGTGACAGGGATTCATTTTCAGTTTGGAGCTGCAGTTTGAGTTTTTGGTTTTAGAAGGGACAACAAGCTAAAAAGAAGTGTTTGCCCTCTCTCCGTTGTCTTGAAAATTCTGTTGGTCAGCTGAAAACAAGATCTTATTTTTCTGAAGGGTGAAAACCTGCTATTGTTGGGGGCTGGACCAGAGTCCCTCTGATGTTTTGAGAAGCTGTCTTGTCTTCAAACTGTTCTGAGTGTCAAGAGCATTTGACTACAAAATTCAACTAGCGGCCTCGATCCCAGTATCATGTGAGCATTAGTCTGTGCAGTTAAACTTGTGAAAAGGGTCTTCTGTCTTTGGTATTGGTTTGGTTGGGACATTGTAGAGATCTTTGTTAAGGGTTATGCATTATCATGATTGTTTATTTCTTGTTTGTATTTGATAAAAGGTCTTGCTAATTTTATTACTATACATGTTAACTATATTCTTAAATAAACTTTGTTTGATAAAAGCTTCCTAGTGGGTCACTTAAATCATACCTGAAGTGAAATATATCATGCTTATCCTCGCCAAATTCAAGATGCAAAACCTATGATCCAGGCGGGCTCCACAGAACACCTTGGAGTTTCTGACCTGAACCATAACAAGTCACTGATTTAATAAATCTGTAACTCATTTATACCAGCCACAAATAGAAATGCTATCAACTGAATCTGTGAAGCTCTGGAAAGGATATGCAGCCAGTTTTCCTCCCTCCCTAACCTGCCCTAGATCCAAGTTAAATATTGTGCAACTGACATGAGTAAATATAACAACTATAACTCCTAACATGGATTTTAATGTTAAGTCCTTCAGCAAGGCACAGTTGTCATAAAACTCTCACAGGATTTACAATGGAACAGGCCAAATTAGATAGCAACTTCCAGATTTCTGCATAGTTACCCACGCACGGACTTTGGAGGTTACCATCCAATTTAGGCCATTAGCCTCACCATATTCTTACTGCAGATATGGGCCTTTATAATAGATCAGAAGAACAATAGTGCTATATATGAAATCCCATTAGCTATTATTTGGTGATTCTTGATGCATGAATGCATTTGGGTAAATTAAATGCTGAAGAAATTTGGTAATGAATATGTTAATTGTACTGAACAATTTCATAGCATTTGATCTCAGATTCACATTGGCCATCTTTCAACTGATTGACAAGATTTACATAGGAAGCCTCCCTGCTGATTACCTGCCACGTTTCCTGACAAAGGAAGTGCTAGCTCAGATAGAGCTTTTGGTAATTCACATGGAGCTGTTTGGAAGGGAAAAAAATCATGTGAACAAAACAGAAATTCATGTCAAAATTTAGCCAAACAATTGTGGAGACATGTGAGAATACAATATTGCATGATGACAATGTGACCAAATTTTCCTTTCTCCCGAAATTTTGGCTAATCAACAACCTTGACATGTTAGTAGGAATAAACAGGCACACGGAAGCAATTACAATATCAAGTACTTCACATGGCAAAACATACCAAAAAGGGCAGGGCTCCATAATCCAAAATAAATTTAAAGGACAAGTTAAAATTAACCTGCACACATTCCTGGATAGAACACAAGAGTCAGTGCAGAAGTTCTTCGAGAAAGTGTGAGAGAAGAATACACAATTTCCGCTGCACTGATCCTCAGCATCTAGGCAATGGGAATATGGAACTATGGCTCCTCCAAACTCAAGGAAGAGAAGTGAGTGATATAAGACTATTCTCTCAGGATAGCACAACAGACAGCAAATAAGAGACAGTGCAAAAATAAAACATTGTTAAGGTTGCTGGCTAGTGCATTGCCATTGCTTATTAAATAATTATAAGAAGCTGCAATTCCATGGCAGAAGGTGCTACAGTACATGAAATTATTAACTAGGCAGTTTGCTCTACTTTCTGGTCCTTCTATAATTTAATTTAAGTCAGTTCTTCAGTTTCGTCCTTGTTGCAACTTGTTGATGCACTCCACTGAGAACTTCCAACACAATCAATATGGGCGGGGAACTATTGAACTTAGCCCCATCCAAAACAATAATGCAATATGTGGATAGTCTGGAGGGATGTCAGAAGTTACAGAGGGACATAGATAGGATGCAAGACTGGGCGGACAAGTGGCAGATGGACTTCAACCCAGATAAATGCGTCGTGGTCCATTTTGGTAGGTCAAATGGGATGAAGGAGTACAATATAAAGGGAAAGAGTCTTAGGATAAGAGTAGAGGATCAGAAGGACCTTGGGGTCCGGGTCCATAGAACTCTAAAATCGACCCCGCAGGTGGAGGAGGTGGTTAAGAAGGCGTATGGTGTGCTGGCCTTTATCAATCAAGGGATTGAGTTTAGGAGTCCGGGAATAATGATGCAGCTATATAAGACCCTCGTCAGACCCCACTTGGGGTACTGTGCTCAGTTCTGGTCGCCTCATTACAGGAAGGATGTGGAAAAGATTGAAAGGGTGCAGAGGAGATTTACAAGGATGTTGCCTGGATTGAGAGGCATGCCTTATGAGGACAGGCTGAGGGAGCTCGGTCTTTTCTCCTTGGAGAGACGAAGGATGAGAGGAGACCTAATAGAGGTGTATAAGATGTTGAGAGGCATAGATCGGGTGGACTCTCAGAGGCTTTTTCCCAGGGTGGAAATGTCTGCTATGAGAGGACACAGGTTTAAGGTGCTGGGGGGTAGGTACAGGGGAGATGTTAGGGGTAAGTTTTTCACACAGAGGGTGGTGGGCGAGTGGAATCGGCTGCCATCAGTGGTGGTGGAAGCGAACTCAATAAGGTCTTTTAAGAGACTCCTGGATGAGTACATGGAGCTTAATAGGATGGAGGGTTATAGGTAGGTCTAGAAGGTAGGGATGTGTTCGGCACAACTTGTGGGCCGAAGGGCCTGTTTGTGCTGTAGTTTTTCTATGATTCTATGTTCTATGTTCCTAATATTAAGGCTGAAGAATAACTATCAAAGCAAAACAAAATCACCAACCAATGGCACAAACTGGGCAAAACAATAAACAAGAGCATCTCAGTCACCATTCTCAAGTCTTCAGCACCATTGAGACATACTACTGCAATTCATAATTCTAATAAGGAAAATGTTCATTTTAGCTGAAAAATACCTGCTCAACAGTGTAAAATATACATCAACCAAAATATACAGCTGGTCAAGAAAGACTTTAAACAAGAGAAAATTAGATTTATTGCATTCACAGGTTGTTTTTTTTCCCCAAATTATAACCAATGGCAGTCAAGAGGTTATTAAATTATCTTCAAAATGTGTGAATGTATTTTTGATGATACCTCTGACACAGAATCCATCTCAATGTTTTAAAGGGTCAATAAAGCAAAACAAATTTTGTAACATAATCTTGAAATTAGAGATCAGTGTGGATTTGAGATTGTTATCAGTTCAAGTCAGAATGCTATCTTTAAACCACACATTAAGTAAGTCAATACAGCAGGTTGTTCTTGGGTGAAGCAAATCTTCCATAGATTGCAATAAAATGTTGACAGGAGATATTGTCTGGGAAGTACCTACGTCACAACCACAGTTCACATGAAGTTTCATTTGGTTTTGTGAAAGTTGTGTACATTTATCCATTAAAATCCACGTAGCCATATTTGGCAGAATCAGAAGTTCGCTCAGAATCTGGAGTTTGCTCTAAACCCAGAAATGATCTACATTTGCTGCTGACACATAAACCTACTTAACCAAATATAAGAAAAACATCAAACTAATTGAATTAATGCGCACACTATTTAACCTCATCACCAACAAGGGTGAATGTGGAATCAAGTAATAGCCAAGAAAGTTTTGGGAAGTGACCGTTGCAAAATGTTTGTCAGAGGACTGATATCCAAAATGTTACTCATCACTTTCCCTTTTCAGATGCTATCAGTTGTGCTGTAGCATTGCTAATATGTTTCCTTTTTTGTTTTTAGTTTTCTAACATTTGCAAATTTTTGTTTTACCTTTAGTTAATGTTCAATACCCACACCCAAATATTTTTTCCTTTACTGATTTATTCTTTTATTTAATTATATTTAATTCTATAAAACTCTAAGCAGAATTTTCCATTGATGAGACTAAGTGCATTGGTGGGCAGGGTTCACACCTACCCCGCTGTTCAGAATGGTGGAAAATTGTGCTCCATTCTGTGCTCGGAAGGCGAGTATCGGGCCGAATCATTGGGTGGAATGGGAGCTGATCTGTCCCGTTGTTAGCTGGCGAGTTCAAAGGTCCAAGCACCATACATTTTAATGCCAGCTGAATATGTACATCTCACTGTCTCTCCAGCCCATCTGTCTCCAGGTCACACACAAAGATGTTTTCCACTCAGCAGGCGCCTCAAGGAGGCAGCAGCACTCTGCCTCACCCACCAGGCCCTCGAGGCAAGCCTTGATTAAGTAGTGAGGGTCCATAGATATGTCCTGTATCCCAGGGATGGGTCCAGGAGCTACACCAGCCTCATCTCTCTGGCCTGGGAGGCTGGCAAGTGTGCCTAAAATGCCATCCAGTGCAGGAAGGGGATGAACGATCTTATCTGCTCCATCATGGTAGTCATTCTTCAGTTCCTTCCAATATCAAACTCTCATCATGACAGCATCTACTTAAAGGGCCACAGCATCTCTCACAAACATTAGAGGAGGATACATATCAACACTGATTGTCTCATGGAAACTTTCACCATCTCTATTCCATCTTTTGTGCTGCCCACAATCCATCCCCTGACCCTTCTGAGGAGGATTCACCAAACATGGAGGCCATGAATCTTTCCCAATTTCTGCTTCATCCCTTCTCATTCTTTCATCTTCATCCAGGACAAGCTGGCACACAGCAGGTGGGAAAGAGTGCAGACCAGGGGAAGGATAGCCGACATCATTAGTTGCACACAATTTGAGGAGGATGCAGCTGAGATCACTGGGGAGGTCAGGGATTGTTCCTGTTGGGAAGGGGAGATCGGAGTGTCCCACTAACCAAGTATGGATCACAGTTCATCACATCCTGACGATCACAGTGAGTGACATACAACCTTATATTGCTCATGTTCATCAACTGAAACTGTATCCTCTATTTTATAGGCAGCAGCAGACCAAGGCCCACAAGGCAGCTCACCGTAAGTCCCAGGCCCCCGATCACATCCAAAGAGGGAGGTTTGGAAGAATCATTTAAGTCACTCACATATACCCTCCACTAGTGCAGAGACTCATACCTCAATGGGGCACAGCTCTGGATTAGCCTCGGGGTCACTTTCTAGAGAACCCCTCATTGACACATCCTTGGAACAGTCAGAGGCAAGCACAGCCCAGGTCTCCAGCACTCGGAGGACCCACGATCCTAGTCAGATGATGAGCCTCTGAAAGTGGCCGCCAACTCAATGCGAAAGATGCAACAACAAGCGGTGGAACATTAGGCAGAGGTTCAACTGTTTAACACTCAGCAGATTAGAGCGAATGATGGCGGAGTCTGTCCATGTTCTGTCTGATGTCATGGCTCTGACATGCTAGCACCTCGAGGTCACCCGGGGAAGGTTGGCGATAACTTGGTCCAGCAGGTGTTGCTGGATTTGCGCACTGCCCTGAACTCCTTGGTCCCAACTCCCTGGTGGGCACCATCAGGTTTAAGCAACAGGAGGACGAGGCACCTTGACCTCCCTTCCAGGGTCACCGTCTTCTCAAGGAATCAGGGCAGAGCCATCAGGCACCCACAGGAAGGATACATGTCAGCCAAACACTCCAGGAACCTCCTCTCAGGACACTCCAAGGGTGTCCAGCTGCTCAGAGTCCCATTTGTCTGTGACCTCATCCACCCCAGGTGCTCAGAGCGATGAGTGTGCATCTGACCTGAACCAGGTGGCAGCCCTCCAGCCTCAGACCACCAGAGGACATAGCAGTCAGCAGGTTGCCTCCGCCTCTATTGTGGATGGTGGGCCTGCATCAAAATATAGTTGTAGGGAGAAAGTTACATTTGGATGTCACTTTTGGATCAAGGGTGTGCTCCTGCTGTAAACATATTGCATTTTGTAAATATATTTGATGTCTACATGAATGGCTTTGTCAACTAAAGGATTTGTGATTGTATACATTTGAATCCTCTTATTTCCTCCCACTCAGTGATAGTGTCTCACGATAAGATTTACATTCATAAAATGTCAACCTCATGAAAGATAGTTCCACACCCTTGTGTGATGGCAGGGAGATATGTTTAAATCTTTATTAGAAGTGTGTCATTAATGTGCTTCTACCCCTTCTTCATGACAGAAGACCACTGCATGAGGGCAGCTCATCAGCATTGAGTTTCTAGTGGCATTTGTGTCTTCTCCATGGCAGTAACAGAAGAGGTAAGTTCAGAGCTTCCAGCGGCTCTCTAACTCAGATCGGTGGTGGGGGGGATGGAGGGAGGCGGGCCAAATCATTCTCTGGTAAGCAGTCGGGGGGGAGGGGGAGGGAGGCCACATCATTCTCTGGCGGGGGGGAGGGAGGAGGGAGGCCCGATCATTCTTTGGTGGGGAGGGAGGAGAGAGGCCAAATTGTTCTCTGGTGGACGGAGGGGGGCGGAGGCCAGATCATTCTCTGGTGGGAGGGGGGGGAGAGAGGCCAGCTCTGGGTGGTGGTGGTGGGGGGGGGGGGGGCGGGTAGGGAGGCCAGATCGCTCTCGGGCGGGGGGGAGGGAGAAGGGAGGTGGGTCAGATGTATCTCTGGGGGGGGAAGAGACCCAATCATTCTTTGATGGGGAGGGAGGCCAGATCGTTCTCTGGTGGAGTGGGAAGGGGAAGCAGGGTGGATCTCTGGTGAGGGGGGGTGGGGGTGGGGGGGCAGGGGGTCAAAGGGTCACGATCGGTCTGGGTAGCGGGGGGGGATGGGTGGATAAGGGGGACAGTTATGTTGTGTGGGTGTGGCGATGTCTGTGGGGGCCATCGCTCCCGGGATTTTTGTGGCCCAGGAGCGGTGTGACAGGGGCACGTTTTTCGATTTTTTTTTTCACTGCGCATGCACAGTTCAAAGCTCCGATCGGAGCTGCAGCATTTCGGGCACGATAAGCCCCGCCCACAGCGCGATTCAGACTCACGATTTGTTTTTCAGGTTAGGTGCATATGGGGGCGCCTGAGAACAGTTTTCCAAGTTGGATCTGAATTGCGCCCAGATTCAGCACTTAGAATCAAAATGGTAAAATCGGGCCCATTGAGGGCTTGGAGAACCGTGGTCATATTCCATCTCCTAACCAAAGTATCTTGGGAAAGTCTCGCACATCTTGCTTCCTCCATGGTGTCACTGGTCCATGCCTAAAGGTTAAGCCCTGCCTGAGTACCACTGCACAGCGGTGTCATAGTGAGCATGGAGGCAGGCAACGGGGATGCTCCAGCAGTGCGGTATTTCACTGGCTTCGCAACGAGACTGGCGCAGAGCTGTGGAAGGTAGACTCCTTGCGTTGCACCCACCTTGAACAAAGTGCGCACACTACTCTTTTTCAAATGAAATTCAGACTGATGAGATTTCCCACTGACTTGATGCAGGATTAGAAGGCAGCACTTGATTCTGGTAAGAAACTTACTGTGGTGGACCTCAGTTTTGCCTTTGTCCTATATGGACCACCGTTGTGTGTGCTTGTCATACCTGGACACATCCCCTTCCAATTTGGTTCCTCCCCTCGGCACCTAGTATAAAGGTGGCTGTCTCCTCCCCCTTGTTCAGTCCAGGTTGGTTATTTGTTGGGATCTGCTCCTGATTCTGTTGTGAATAAAAGCCTACACTCATATTGGCATATCGGTAGTCTTTCGCCTTATTGATAGCGCATCACTTACTTAATGAGCATTCATGAGATGGAAATAAATGCATGTGGCATTGACACCACCAGTCAGCAGGTTAACTGACTTGGCATTTATCTGCCATCAGAAAAATTGCAAACTGTTTCTATGCTAGGGGGTTTCAGACATTATGGTTCCTGCTAGATTCTCCACTCCTGCTCGCCATGAAACCTGCCACAGGCGCCATGGGAAAATTCCGCTCCGAGTGCACAAGTTTAGAAAATACAAAAATCAAGCTTGTGCCATTACCCAAGTAAATTGACATTGTTAACAGAAAGTTGCTAGGTTTTAAACAGACTTTGGCCACATCATTCTTTACAACGTTTAATAAGACCCAAATTCTTATATTTTTCCACCTTTGCTGAAAATAACCTATTTACTGCTTCCTGTACAACGCATCTCTTATTTGCATGTATTTTACTTGAAAATTCATCAGCTGCTAGCCATTTTTGTTCAGATCTGTTTACAGACACAGCTCTTCCTTACATTAATCACCTAATTTTATACCTTGCATGTTTTTGGCAAGTGTTACATTATTAGGAACAGTCTCTACCATTTCTGAGTTCTGTAAACAGACTGCCCCAAAGCACTTCACAGCCAATGAATCACTTTTGACATTTTGCTGTGCAGTCTCCGTTGTTTTGTAGGCAAGTGTGGCAGCAATGTGGCGCAAAAAAGGGTCCTGCCCTTGAGATAAATGCCCAGTCAATCTTTTTGATGGTGTTGTTTAAGTGAAAATGGTGCTGCTTGTTCAGAGGAAATGTTGGCTAAGACATTTGGAGAATTCCCCTAATGTCTTCAACAACAATGGAAACTTTATCACACACTTCATCAAACAGGTGGAAACTTGGTTTAAAGCTTACTTTGAAAGGTGGCATCTCTGAAATATTAGAGTTGTTTAACATTTGCAAAATGGGGGATGTAATTTCCCAAACTTATGGGAACAAAAATTGCCATCAAAACAACCAAAATGTCAGTGGAAAAGATTGTTACGACCGGGTTAATCGGGGTGAACTGCTTCCTTTCTTTGTCCCACTCCTGAGTTGGTTCTAACAGTGTTTGAATTTTAAAGACACCTTATTGCTAATTCAATATGCATTTAACTGAGTGGTTCAGTGCAAGAAAGAAACCAACCAGATCTCTTGAGTTAATAATTAAAGAGTTTGTTTAATTGCTAAAATTCACACAAAGATGCAGAAATTATCAAAAGATTCAAAATGTACACATATATCCAGCCACCCACTAATGCAAAAACAACACACACAATGCCACTTCCCCCACCTTGCCCCCCATAAGCATGCACAAAGAAATAAAACTCTGCACGGTATCAGCTATTAAAGGATTGGTTGCGAAAGATTTCTCAGTGAAGATTCCGATGGACTCCCAGGACATAGTAGAGAATTGAAATAAATACTTTGAATCAGTCATTACTCCTATACCCTCTCTCCTTTAAATCGGCTACCATCATCCCTCTCCTGGGAATGTTGTCCTCACAGTCTGCATTGCAGTGAAGTAGTCTGGGAATGGTATCATCGTAGTGAAGCAGTCTAAGAACTGTGTCCCCGCAGTCAGCATCATAGTGAAGCAGTCTGGGAACAGTAGTAGTCAGCATTGGAGTGAAGCAGTCTGGGAACTGTATCCTTTCAGTCAGAGTCGCAGTGAAGCAGTCTGGGAAGCAGTTGTTTTTCAAACTGGAGGCCTGTGACCAGCAGTGTGCCTCAGGGATCAGTGCTGGGCCCACTGTTATTTGTCATTTGCATTAATGATTTGGATGAGAATATAGGGGACATGGTTAGTAAGTTTGCAGATGACACAAAGATTGGTGGCATAGTGGACAGTGAAGAAAGTTATCTCCAATTGCAACGGGATCTTGATCAATTGGGCCAGTGGGCTGACGAATGGCAGATGGAGATTAATTTAGACAAATGCGAGGTGATGCATTTTGGTAGATTGAACCAGGGCAGGACTTACTCAGTTAATGGTAGGGCGTTGGGGAGAGTTACAGAACAAAGAGATTTAGGGGTACATGTTCATAGCTCCTTGAAAGTGGAGTCACAGGTGGACAGAGTGGTGAAGAAGGCATTCGGCATGCTTGGTTTCATCGGTCAGAACATTGAATACAGGAGTTGGGACGTCTTGTTGAAGTTGTACAAGATATTGGCAAGGCCGCACTTGGAATACTGTGAGCAATTCTGGTCACCCTATTATAGAAAGGATATTACTAAACTAGAAAGAGTGCAGAAAAGATTTACTAGGATGCTACCGGGACTTGATGGATTGAGTTATAAGGAGAGGCTGAATAAACTGGGACTTTTTTCACTGGAGCGTAGGAGGCTGAGGGGTGACCTTATAGAGGTCTATAAAATAATGAGGGGCATGGACTAGGTAGATAGTCAATATCTTTTCCCAAAGGTAGGGGAGTCTAAAACCAGAGGGCATAGGTTTAAGGCGAGAGGGGAGAGATACAAAAGTATCCAGAGGAGCAATTTTTTCACAGTGGGTGGTGAGTGTCTGGAACAAACTGCCAGAGGTAGTAGTAGAGACGGGTACAATTTTATCTTTTAAAAAGCATTTAGATGGTTGCATGGGTATGATGGGTATAGAGGGATATGGGCCAAATGCGGGCAATTGGGATTAGCTTAGGGGTTTTAAAAAAAAAGGGTGACATGGTCAAGTTGGGCCGAAGGGCCTCTTTCCATGCTGTAAACCTCTATGACTCTATGACATTGGGACTGTTTGTGGGGATGGTGGGACCTGTACAAGGCGGATGGGTTGCACCTGAACCAAGATGGGTCCAGCGTCCTTGCAGGAATCTTTGCCTCCCTGCTTTTGGGGAGGGTTTAAATTAATTTAGCAAGAGGGAGTGGGATCATGAGAGATTGAGATGTATAAAATTATGAGGGGCATAGATAGAGTAGACAGGAAAAATCTTTGCCCCTTGGTGAAGGGATCAATGTCTGGGGACGTAGGTTTAAGTTAAGGGGCAGGATGTTTGGAGAGGATGTGAAGAAAACCTTTTCACCCAAATGTTGGTGGGAATCTGGAACTCATTGCCTGAAAGGATGGTGGAGACACAGATCCTCATAACATTTAAGAAGTATTTAGATATGCATTTGCAATGCCAAGACATACAAAGCTGGGTCAAGTGCTGGAAAATGGGATTAGTATAGTTGGGCGGATTGTCTTTGACCAATGCCGACACGATGGACCAAAAGGGCATTTCTCTGTGCTGTAGACCACTATGACTCTATGACTGTAACTCCTCAAAAAACACCTGATCCCACCATCCTTGCAATCTGCTACCTATCTCCAACCTTTCTTTCCTCTCCAAAGTCTTAGAACCTGTTGCCTCCCAAATTCATTCACGTCTTCCCAGAACTCCACCCATGAATCCCTCCAATCAGGTTTTCTCCTCTGCCATACTACAGAAACAGTTCATGTCAAAGACACAAATGACACCTTATGTAACTATAGCAAAGATAAACTTTCCTTCCTCCTCCTTCTCCATCTGACCACAACCGTTGACGCAGTTGACCACATTCGCCTCCTCCAAAATCTCTTCACTTTCATGTAGCTGGATGGAACAGCTCTCACATGGTTCTATTCTTATATATTTTTTCAGTGCCAGAGAATCATTTGCAATGAGTTTCCTCTTCTTGCTTCCATACTGTAACTGTAGTTAGGCTGCACTTGGAATATAGTGTTCAATTCTGGTCGCCACACTACCAGAAGGATGTGGAGGCTTTGGAGAGGGTGCAGAAAAGATTTACCAGGATCTTGCCTGGTATGGAGGGCATTAGCTATGAGGAGAGGTTGGAGAAACTTGGTTTGTTCTCACTGGAACGACGGAGGTTGAGGGGCCACCTGATAGAAGTCTACAAGATTATGAAGGACATGGGCAGAGTGGATAGTCAGAAGCTTTTTCCCAGGGTGGAGGAGTCAATTACTAGGGGGCATAGGTTTAAGGTGCGAGGGGCAAGGTTTAAAGGAGAGGTACGAAGCAAGTTTTTTTTAAATAGAGGGTGGTGGGTACCTGGAACTCGCTGCCAGGGGAGGTAGTGGAAGCAGATACAATAATAAGTTTTAAGGGGCGTCTGAACAAATACATATATAGGATGGGAATGGAGGGATATGGTCCCTGGAAGGGTAGGGGGTTTTAGTTCATTTGGGCAGCAGGGCCTGTTCCTGTGCTGTAATTTTCTTTGTTCTTAGTTCTGCAATGTCCTCCAAGAAAGTTTCCTTACTGCCCTCCATTTTCTCATTTATATGATCCCCCTCAATGACATTATCTGAAAATATAATGTTTCACATATACACAGAGCACCCATCTCTACCTAACCACTTCCTCTCTCAGCTCATCCACTATTACTTGTCATTTATATTAATGAGTTGGATGAGAATTTAGGAGGCATGGTTAGTGAGTTTGCAGATGACACCAAGATTGGTGGCATAGTGGACAGTGAAGAAAGTTATCTTGGATTGCTACAGGATCTTAATCAATTGGGCCAGTGGGCTGACGAATGGCAGATGGAGATTAATTTAGATAAATGCGAGGTGATGCATTTTGGTAGATTGAACCAGGGCAGGGTTTACTCAGTTAATGGTGGGGTATTGGGGAGAGTTAAGAACAAAGAGATCTAGGGGTACATGTTAATAGCTCCTTGAAAGTGGAGTCACAGGTGGACAAAGTGGCGAAGAAGGCATTCAGCATGCTTGGATTCATCGGTCAGAACATTGAATACAGGAGTTGGGATGTCTTGTTGAAGTTGTACAAGACATTGGTAAGGCCACACTTGGAATACTGTGTACAGTTCTGGTCACCCTATTATAGAAAGGATACTATTAAACTTTAAAGAGTGCAGAAAAGATTTACTAGGATGCTGCTGGACTTGATGGTTTGAGTTATAAGGATAGGCTGGGACTTTTTTCTCTGGAGTACAGAAGGCTGAGGGGTGATCGTATAGAGGTCTATAAAATAATAAAGGGCATAGATCAGCTAGATAATCAATATCTTTTCCCAAAGACAGGGGAGTCTCAAACGAGAGGGCATGGTTTAAAGTGAGAGGGGAGAGATATAAAAGGGTCTAGAGGGGCAATTTTTTCACATAAAGGGTGGTGAGTGTCTGGAACAAGCTGCCAGAGGTTGTAGAAGAGGTGGATACAATTTTGTCTTTTGAAAAACATTTAGACAATTACTTGGGTAAGATGGGTATAGAGGGATATGGGCCAAACGCGGGCAATTGGGACTAGCTTAGGGATTTTTTAAAAAGGCGGCATGGATAAGTTGGGCCGAAGGGCTTGTTTCCATTCTGTAAATCTCTATGAATCTATGACTGTTGCTAAATCACCAGACTGACATCCAGTACTGGATGTGCAGAAATTTCCTCCAGTTAAATATTGGAAAGACTAAAGCCATTGTTTTCAGTATCCACTTTGAATTGCATTCCCTAAATACTGACTCCATCCCTAGCAACCATCTGAAATTAAGCCAGTCTGTTTGCAAACCTGGTATCACATTTAACCCCAAGATGAGCTTCCAACCTCACATTTGCACCATCATTCAGACTGCCTATTTCCATCTTAGTAATATCGTCAAATATCATCCCTGTCTCAGTTCATCTGCTGCTGAAACCCTCACCCATGCTTTGTTACTGTTAGACTCGACTATTCCACTACACTCCAGGTTACTCTCATGGTTTATCCTCCGTAAACTCAAACCCATCCAAAATATGGATGCTCTTGTCTCAACTCATAGAAAATCCAATCATCTATTACTTTGGGCTCACTGACCAACACATCTTGATTTTAAATTTTGCAACCTTGTTTTCAAATCCCTCCATCGCTTTGCCCTTCCTAGTTCTGTTTATCTCCACCAACACCACAACCTTCCAAGTTATCTGCACCCTGGCCTCTTGAGCAATCCTGATTTTAATTCCTCCACCACTGGTGGCTTCATCTCCAGTTGCCTAGACCCCAAGGTCTGAAATACCCTCCGACAACTCTCCGCCTCACTTTCCTCCTTTAAGGCACTGCTTAACACCTAGTTCTTTGATCATTTGACTCATACCTCCTTACGTGGCTTAGTGTCATTCATATTTTCTTTCATAACTCTCTTGAAGTACCTTGGGATGCTTTAGTGTGTTAGAGGTGCAGTCTATAAATATAAGTTGTTGTTGTATACAATGTGCTCATTAACCAATAATGCAATAGGTAGTTGGGCATGAAGTTATGAGTTTTCATAGAAGATGCACATTTGATATTAAAAATAGAGGATCTTAAACAGAAAACAAATTGCATTGTTGATCCAGATGGTATTTATCTAGGATTGCTTAACAAAATGATTGCTACATTAAGTGAGCCCTTACCTGCAAGTTTTGGGGCTGACTGGAGAATGGCTGATGTTTTAGCAGCATTTAATTGGAAGGCGAGAACCAGGAAATTATTGGTGCATTGGCTAGACATCAGCTGAAGGAAAGCTGCTAGAAATGTTCATCAGGGACGCTCCACATATCTAATGTGACAGAGATTACATTGGGGAACATGGAACATGGCTTCTGAAAAGGCCATGGCTCAATAACTTGGTGGAATTCTTTGAGGAAGTTAGCGGTTTGTTGGATGAAGATTGCACAGTAGATATGATAGATCTGGATTGTTAAGAAAGCTTGATAAGGTGCCTCGCAGTAGGTTAGTAATGCACAGTAGGGTTCTGTGGGTTTGGTGGACAGATTCTGGGTTGGATAAGGAATTGGTTGCTTCCTCATAGACAGAAGAATGTTACTGATGGCAATAGCTCCGCATAGAGACTAATTATTTGTGCAATCCTGCAGGACTGTTCTCGCCCAAGGCATTGATATTACCTGCAGGTTAGAGGATGGCATTAAGATTTGTGCTGATGTAAAAATATGACATCTGATCCGGTTGAGTTTATTGTGCTCGGCATTTAAATTAACATCTGTTGAGAGGGCAAGGGACCTGAGTTTTAAAAGATATTAAATCTCTAAAGGTCCATTGTAAACATCAAATGGGTATAGTGAAGGCAAATATCAGGATGTATAGCTAGGGTGAAAAGGCACTATATAACGTGGATAGTTAGGGTGACCCTTCATCAGAGACTCGAAACGTTGGCTCTATTCTCTCTCCAGGGATGATGTCAAACCTGCTGAGATTTTCCAGCATTTTCTGTTTTTGTTTCAGATTCCAGCATCCGCAGTATTTTGCCTTTATCTATAGTGTCCCTGTCCAAGACTTTAGTTTAGTCCTGTGATGAACCTGAGAATATTGTTCAGTTTTTCTCATATGGTGGGAGATATTCTCATATGGTGGGAGACGCCAGAGCAATACCTAATTTAAAAACCCTGAGCTCTTTTGCTAGGCTCGGAGAGATGGATTTTTTTTTACAGTGTCCTTAATTATTAATATACTGCTCAGCATTTTTAGAGACAATTACTAAGGAAAGAGATGTGGCTGTGGGAATGAATTTTGGAAGGTACTTGATTAAATATTAGCAAGGAACCACAAAGCAATAAAGATGAACAAGGTAAAAATGACAAATGGAAATCCTGTCAGATAGAAGCGCAGAACTTCTTCAAGGTTGGTATCCCTGGAAAAGAAATGACAGCAAATTAAACACAAACCCAAGTAAAATACTGTGCATGCTGAAAATTGAAACGAAAACAGAAAATGGTGAAAATACTCAGCAAGTCAGGCAGAATTTGTGGAGATGGAAACAGTGTTTATATTGAGCTTTAGTAATTATAACCAAACAAAGCAGAAACATTGAAGGTAACTTTCAACTTCATTGCCTCGGTAGTAACCTGACAAAAGCAGATCTCCAGTTTGTTGTAGAAAGTACCTGATTTTTATTCCATTGATTTCAGGGAGGTGATCTGTTTTGCCCATTTGAGGAAGTCACATATTATTTCCATTGCCTTCTTGCTGATCACATACAGAATTTTTCCTCATTTATTCAAAAAGCTATATGGAACTAGCCTCAATCCTATTGTATCAAAATACGCCTTACATGTGTACTGCGGAGTGGCATTCAATAGTTTCACACCCATAACTCTCAATAGGGTAGAGTAAAGTTGTAGGATTTTCTCAGGTCATAATAAAGGATTTGAAACTAAACGGAAAGAGTCACTTAATAAAGTGCAGATTTACATTGAGTTTGTGGGTCATCAGAATGAGCAATAAAGACAATTGGTGTTTAAGGGAAGTATTGAACTATTGCAATGTTACACTATAAGAGTGCATTGGTCAGATGTTGTATCATTTAAAGTACAAACTACATCAATTTGATACATTTAGAACAAGTACCTACAATCAGAGGGAGAATACTAATTACACTCTTTAATATTTGTCAAATTCTTTAGCTATTCAGATTTAACTTTAAACTGTCATTAAGAGTGTGATTTTACTGCAATTGTACACAAGTTAGAGCCAAGATTAAAGTTCCTCAAGACACATGTTCGATGTTGTATTCAGAGTTCAATACATCATTGTAGATTTTTAACTTGTTTACTATGAGATCTTTGTTTTATATATTTTGCAAAGCAGAAATTAGACAAAGTTCAGAAAAGTTACCACAGAAGGATAGTTGTGCTCCACATTGTGAAATTTGTTAGATATGGAAGCTTCTGAACAGAGATTTGAATAATTTTTCACCTGAGCTGAGGAGTTTGAACGGCGATTCGATAGACAACATAAATAGTGCTAGATTTTTTCGACTGGTAGCTGAAATTGCATCTCGAAGATAAAGAGTTTCACTGGAGTGGAGTGGAGAGAAATCATAGAATCATAGAATCCCTACTGTACAGAAGGAGGCCATTCGGCCCATCAAGTCTCTACCGGCCACAATCCCTCCCTGGCCCGACACTCCCGTAACCCCATGCATTTACCCTGCTAATCCCCCTGACATTAGGGTTAATTTAGCATGGCCAATCAACCTAACCCACGCATCTTTGGACTGTGGGAGGAGCACCCGGAGGAAACCCAATCAGATACAGGGAGAACGTGCAAACTCCATACAGACAATGACCTGAGGCCGGAATTGAACCTGGGACCTTGGCGTTGTGAGGCAGCAGTGCTAACCACTGTGCCACCGTGCCGCCCAATTATTTCCTTATATATGGAAAGTGATCAGAATGTTGAATGGCCACAAAACAATTTTGAAGCAGAATTCAAATTTTATTTTAAAAGGTTATTAATTTGAAGTGAAGAATTATTAAAAAGGTATGGAGACAAGATGCAAAGTGGGATTACTGGTTCATGTTGATAAAACTGGTAGAACTTGACAGGCCAAATGTCCTGTTCTGATGCTGTAATATTCTAGGATTCTGTGAAACTATTTCTATTTCTCACTGGGAGATGTGGGAGATTCATGACCAAATCAACTTGTAACAGTCTTGCAAAACCTATTCAATTCTTAAAGGTCTGGATGAAGATTATCTATTAACTCTCTCAGCAAGAGAATAGTATGGAGTGTGAACAACTGAAGAAGAACATGGGATACAAGAATAGAATACCTATGAAAGAATAAGACAAGTTTGGAGAAGTGTCAGCAGTTGAACCATCTTAAACATTTTAGATATAGAAATCCACCTCCATCAGCTACACAACAATATTTTGTTTTAACAACTCATTGATTCGTATTCAAGCGATTCAAATACAACTTGCAGCTGGATTTTACAATCATTGATCATCACAAATATAGGATGTTTGTGAAGAATTTGGTAATGTTTGAGATTATCACAGTTTTTTGTAAGCTCAAAGGCTCTGAGTATAATAGCATACCAATTTTACATCACTACCTGAACAATACATATAAGACAGAATTCAATTATGAACTTATAGGAGCTGGGAGGTAGGGAAGGGGAAGTAGAATCGGGAGGAAAATGGACATGGGTGCTGGGGGAGTTGAGTGCCTGCTGCCTTCCTGACTCCCTGCAATTCAGTCAGAGGTGGGGAAGGTAGAGTACACCCCTCCTCCCTCTCCCAAAGGCCTATTGAGGTCTTTAATTGGCCAATTAAGGGCCTTGTCCCACCATCCCTACTATTCTACTAGGGTGGGGTGGGGCGGGGGCCACACTAGGTGGGAGGTCGCACAGTAAAATCTGGTGGCCTCCTGTAGGCTCTGGGGTGCCTCCTGATTGGACATTCTGTGCCCAAGGGGGGCAAACCCTGGTTAAACATGCCCAGGCCATAAGTGACAATATCCCACCACCCTGTCTGGTTCCTGCAGCCTTCTCCATGATGACAGGTCCTGGCTAGGGATCTATGCTCTCAGTGACACTGCTGGGACTGAAGATCGAATGTCAAGCAATTATTTGCCCAATGAGCATTGAATTGTGTCGGAGCTCTGGGAAGCGCCCTCAGTAGGTTTGACCCCCAGCTTTTCAACCTGCTGTTGGGGCCACAACGACCACCATTAAATTACAGATTGGAATTGAGACCAGTTAAACCGTTAGTCCAACATAGACTTGAGGAAAATAATATTGTACCAACGATCACCTCAGTGCAAAGGTAGGACAGTTATTCATGCCCAGGATTCGTTCTCCAGATAGACAGTATTGCATGCATAATATGAAGCGCCAAGTGGAGGCAAAAAGCTTCATTGCAAAGCTGGAAGGGAAAGAATGGAAGTTCAGCATTTCCATTCATCCAGCCTGTGGTTCCAGGATATCAGCAGCAAATATCATGTTGCTGGTTTCTGTCCATACAATGTCACAAGATGGTTTTTGGTGGTAAAGGAGTTGAAAATAAAAATGAAAAAGGGAAACATTTCTTCATCCATAACTTGTAGATGTTTATGAATACAATTACTCAAGATCCGAGAATTAAAACCTTAAGCTTGAAACTATTGGTTCTGTTAATCTTGAAATGTGATTTAATATCAATTTAAAGCGTAGATGTAAGAAATATGAAACTAAATATTTAATTAAAATATGTATTGGATAACTGTTTGTATGTTGCGTTTTGTGTTTATTTTAAAACTGTAATGCAACATTACTGGTGAGTTAGGTGGGATGAAAGGATCAATGCTTACCTGTATTTTTTGTTTACTTTAGGATTCCATAAGTGAGTGGATGCTTGGACTTCACAAACTTGTACATGCAAACGCTCACCAGAATAATGCTGAGCAGTACAACAAGAATAACCACAAAATCTGATGCAACATTTGAAACTACAAAGAATTAAAAAAAAATTGATGTTACTAAGATAAGACAAACCAATATCACTTAGCAAATCAATTATGCTTAATTATAATACTATATTGCAAAAATGTAACATACGTTCCTATAATGCTCTTGCTAAATAGAAGGCTTGAAAAATATCTTTACTTGTAGGAGATAAATTTTATGCTCTCTTTCCCCTTTAAGTTGCAGAAACACTTCAGGAAGTCATTCTGCACATTTTAATTGAGGCCAATTCTGCCCAATTACTGACAAAATGTGCTGGGGCAAGGCAGCAAAGTAACATGATTCATACAAGTACTAGGTACTGACATAATTTTTCTGCTGCTCACCTGCACAGACTGACTGTACTTATTGAAAAACCACAAGTAAAACATTTTTAAACCACACTCACACAACTGTCTCACGGAAAAAAGTAAACTTACATTTGCTGGAAAAACCTTAGTGGATCTGGGGAAGTTTCAGTACTCAGATGGTTGGTACCCCTGCATTCAGTTTTCAGGCTGTTTCTGTGTACAGTATTGCTGATACTATTAACAGGAAAGATTTATAGAACATATCCACCTCTTGCATATCCACCTCTTTATAGAACACATCCACCTCTTCCATATCCACCTCTTATTATAAGATACTGCTTCCAATGACAAAAGCTTCAGCTTAAAATTTTCAAAGGCATCATATTGTTTTGAAAGTTGATTTCACTTCTAGTTGTGCAGCCCCTCCTTCTACTGAGTAATTTCAAAAAATAGTACTGTACCAAGGATCAGCTCAGTGCAGGGGTAGGACAGTGATTCATGCCCTGTTTGAATGCAATTTCCCAGTTAGTGACGTGACCCTACCTAATATGAATACAGTGGTTTGAAATCTCTCAGAAATGCATTTGTGTGTGAGGGCATGCTGCTTGTGCAGATGCTTTTAAAGTATTTTTTAAAAACGCCTTCTACCGCAGTATATACTATCATATTGACGGTGGGATAATCTGTAATGCAGATTTATGCATATTCCTAATCTATGCAGACTTTTCCTCACATGACCAGAAGCTTAAATTCATGAGTAGTGGTTTCAGTTTTCTGCCAGTTTCAACCTTCTGCCAGTTTCAGCCCACAATGTAACCAGAGTGAATTCAGAGCAAATAATCTAGCACATATTGCAAAATGATTTGATTTAGGAACAATTATTAATGGAACAAAAACAGAAAATGCTGGGAAAACTCAACAGGTCTGACAGCATCTGTGGAGAGAGAATAGAGCCAATAGCCGGAATTTTATCATTGCGGGCAAGGCTCATAGAACAACTTTCTCCATTGGCCTCAGGCTGGATCTTACGAGCCTCGGGCAAGGCAGTAAAATTCCGGCATATGTTTCGAGTCTGGATGATCCTTCATCAGAACCCTATATCATTAATGGACTTCGGTTGATTTCTATAAGCAGATACGAGAAACGAAACATGAAGACCCCTTAAGAGGTTAAAGGCACCATCTCCAATTTTTTATTCCCAAAGCTGTAGATTAACATTGGATTTGGGGGAGACGTTGGAAGAGACTGAAAACAAACACACACTTGAGCTTAATAACAAACAAGTATATTGCTTAGAGACCAGGAAAATTGTACAACTTTTGACTTCACTGGGGCCACAACTGCATCAGGATCCACCGACATCTTTCAAATAACATAGTTACATTATTGAAGTATTCTATAAAGTAGTTAGCTTTTTAGTAAGATCTTATGATTTCAAATGGCTATATTTGTCAGGGACTGAAGATTTTACTGCCAGCAACTTTCATTTCTGGATAACTTTTAATTAGGACACATTAGTTGTAGAAAAATAGTCTCAAGCACAATGAAGTCTCAGAAGCCAATACTGGAGTCCAAGAATTGTATCGGATTACTGTGTAAAAGAAACCTAACAGCAGCGGTCATTAAGAGGTAACTCTACAAACTTTCCACAACCTCCTTCAGTCTCCTTTGATGGTCACTTGAGAAGTATATTCGTCAAGACCAAACTGTACTCCCCAGTTCATGCATTCCATCTCACAAACAGAAATCCATAACTTTATACTCATTCAGCAAAGAACAGTTAAAATTGAGAGTTATGGTATTCAGATGAAAATTTGTATTAAGCCGTCAAATCCTCAATTGATGCGGAGCACTGCTTTTTAGCTAAATTAATAAATTGCCTTTTATTTATGTTCAGTTGGAATGTGATTAATTACAGAAACTTTATAGAATCAGGCCTCTTATTTTCTACTGGCTGTAAAATAAATCACGGAATGACTGACATTACCATTCATTTTATCCTAAATTAGGATGAACTTACCAGCTGGCTTGATGAAAACAAATCTTTCTTGATCAATTTCTTCACTTAAGACAACACACAGAAAATTTATTTCGAAATCCTTTATTTTAACTTCTGAAAAGCTCAGGTCAACTTCAATATAAGTTGCTTTCTCGTCTCTTCTTTCACTTGTAATTCAAAGAGACACGAATGAGAAAGAATTAAAATGCATATTGTGGTTTTCAGCACGGAAGCATTCAAAACTTTAAGACATCACACTAATGTATTCACACTTTGAGGATTTAGCTGGGTAATCATTTTGAATAGTTATTTTCCAACAAGTTTTAGGAATTTCACTATATAATGAGAAAATGGATTGTTCACTGACCTAATTAAGCTGTTGCACAATAACATCAAGATCACAACAGGGTTACCCCCAACAATTTATCAAGAATCATGATCCTGAGCAATGTTTTGAGTATGTGACATTAATAAACATCCGTCTCCAAACAAAAGCTATTGAGAAAGCTGTTTGTGGAATTTTTGCCTTCACAACAGAGTTCTCCATAGGGTCAAATCACACTTACCAGCTTCCAGAGATTGAACACATGTTTGTACAGCACACATTTAGAGATCACCATTTAAAAAAATTCTTTCATGCAATGTGGATGCCCTGGCAAGGCCAGCATTTGTTGTCCATTCATTGTAACCTTTGAACTGAGTGGCTTGCTAGGCATTTCAGTGAGCCTTTAAGATTCAACCACATTGCTGTAGTTCTGGAGTCACATGTAGGCCAGACTAGGTAAGGATGGCAGATTTTCTTCCTTCAAGGACATTAGTGGACCAGATGGGCTTTTGCAACAATTGGCCTTTATATGACGCCATTTCAACAGCAATGCATTTGACTCTTAAATTGCCCTCTGAAATGGCCAGGCGAGATATTCATGGAATCATAGAATCCCTATACTGCAGGAGGAGGCCATTCAGCCCATTGAGCCTACACCGACAACAATCCCACCCAGGCCCTATCCCCATAACGTCACATATTTATTTACGCTGATAATTCCCCTGACACTAACAGTCAACTTAGCATCGCCATTCAACCTAACCCGCACATCTTTGGAATTTCAGTTCAAGGGCAACAAATGCTGGATTTTCCAGCGATGCCCACATTCCAAAGAATAAAAAAGACACATAGGCAGTTCAGTTAAGACTATTCTTACTCTGCCTGAACACAAATGAAAATAAACCTAGCTTTCATTGATATGTCTACCCATTTGTTCATGAATCATACAGTTTGCTCAGTTTTATCAGTGGAGCTCTGGATGCTATGAACTTGCTTGATTCAGGTTATTGTACAACTTAGTTCAGAGGACTGATTTAGTTCTGAACTTCCATTGTAAGTGGTGTCACTTTTGAAGCCATTTTGGGCCACAAAAATCTTACTTTCTCGTAAAAGAGCAGTCACTAGATAATCATTGAACAAGTGTGGGTTTAATGCTTGTTAGGTGAGCAGCAGCTACAATGAGCTCCTCATGAGCAGCATGACTCACAGTAGAATTTGGGAGTGCACTGGCATTGTATGCCTGACCACTGCATGGACACATCAGATCTGAGATAACAACAGTTATGTTAGACGTAGAACTTCAGCCGCAGCTACTTACCTATTTACAACCAATGATGATCGACACGGAACACTGGATTTTCAGGATAAGTCAGATACTGCATAAGTCAGAATATGGTTTTAAGTCTGAATATTGTTGAAGAGAGAGACATTTGCTGATGCTTATCATCTTGTACTCATCAGGACAAAGGCAAGTGAGCCAAATTTCAAATTAACACAATTTATGCTCCAGAAGGTTGGTTGGTAAGTCAACTCTGATTGGCTGAGGTGTTGCCATGTAGAAAAAATGGGGAACTATAGGCTCCCCAATTTTTGGAGAAAGGCTTGAACATATTCCTTTTGTTGTCAGAGAACTGGTCCCTGCATATCAATGTATGTTGCTTCTAGGTTATGAGCTTGACTGATTATCTGCAATTGGTCATTAGTACGGCTGTTAGCACATTCAGGATTGTTCAGAAAATGCTTGCCAGTTGCAAACTCGCATCTAACAGCAGACTTTATGTTTTGGATCTATGCAAATTTTGTGGACTGATCGAATACAGTCTTATTACAGTAGCCAAAAGAACATATTGTTTGATTCAAGCAGCCATATCATTGGGACATACAGCTTACATCTGTAATAGGCAGAATGTTGTTTTGGGCAGGTGGCAGCATTCTATTGGAGAAAACTAGGACTATCACCAATACATATTAGCAGGAAGAAATGGCTTGCATAATCTTTTCTTCAAAGGCAATTTTCAGGTCTGAAAGTGGTGGTTTTTGGTTCATTGCTGATTTTGCATAATAAAGTGAGCAATGATCTGATCAAGATAGACACTGTCCCACAGGACAGCTTTGATATGCTGGATTTTTTCATCTAGTTTGCACCCTTTTCTCCTCCAATATAAATTGCAATGATTATTTGAAATTTGGCATTCTTGCATTTGTCATGATGAGTGCAAGATGAAAATATTCAGCAACTTGTCTCTCTTTTCAGCAATATTCAAGTTCTGTACTCCCAACTGACTGTTAGTTATAAGCCTCTTGGTGTTGTGATAGATTCAAAAATTGTGAAGAAGGACAAGCCAAAGACGTCAGGCACACTCAATTAACAAGGTATCTTACAGAGACTAATGTAGTAGTTACTTTCCTATGAACAATTAACAACAGACATTGATCTACATTCTCATCAGTTTCATGGCTGCCAAAGTAAAAGAAGATGTAATGAACTTGTGTCACAATGCAGGCTTTAATGAAACAGCATGTTTCCTGCCCACAATGATGACCAGAAGACCCACAAGCAGCAGTAATATCTTACATTTTCACAAATTTCCACAAAATTGTTTTTTAAGTTTACCAATACATACGTTAGAACTTCCGTAACTCTAGCACTTTTGCTGTAGTCTTCAATGTAACTGTGATTAGCTAGCCAGTACACCATTACTTGAACTGTTGGATGAAGTTCAGTCAATACTCTGCAAGTTATTTCTAGTTTTGAACCTGTAAAAATATGCACATTTCAAAGAAATCTGGAGAGAAACAGAATAACATTGAGATAATTAACAGCTCCACTTGTAGTACACCAAAATTATTTGAAAACATTTAATTTTAGCCCAGTAGTTATACACTTCCTCCTCTGAATAAACTTTCTGTACAATGCATTACTTGGCTGAAAAATGTTATGGGATTTCCATATTTTACAGCATTTGATTTTAAATAGAGTAAAACAATCAGATTTCAAAATGACTTCAGTCAACTTTATCTCCAGGAAATCTATCATTTTTGTATCATGTAGTAACGTGGCCCCTTTAAGGGGCAATCCTATGCAGATCATGTGATCAGGCCAGACCCTATGGTGCAGCTGGGCCAACCGGGAGCAAGGGAACGCATCCTGCTTTGTGGAGGATCTTCAGCTGGAGCCAGGGAGGAGAAGAGTAGACTTGTGCAAGTGTCTCTGTCAGAACCTATCTTTTATATATGATGTGGAGATACATGGTGTTGGACTGGGGTGAACATGATGAGGTGTCACATGAAACCAGGTTATAGCCCAACAGATTTCTTTGAAATCTCAAGCTTTCAGAGACTGCTCCTTCGTCAGTTGAAGAGATGAAGTGACAAAGGAGTAGCGCTCTGAAAGCTTATGATTTCAAATAAACCTGTTGGCCTATAACCTGGTGTCATGTGACCTCTCATCTTATCTTGTATATAGTTATATTAGTTGATAAACCCTTTGTTGTTGGAGCCACATTGAGTCACCTCCAATTAATACACTGGCAATGAGGAAATACTATATCAGATGTCAGGAGATTGCAATGCGCAGTTCGAGTGGGGGAAGGTGATTGTCAAAGCTAAGAAGAAACAGATACAAACACTCTTAAGGTGCCTTTAATCGGGAAGATAGATTCATTTGACCCAGAAGTTGAGAGCTGGGGGCAGTATATCGAAAGGATGCATTATTTCTTCGTAGCTAATGAGATCACTGTAAAGGAAAAACAAAAGATGATACTACTCACAGTCGGTGGCTCTCAAACTCACAGCCTAGTGGGGAGCCTAACATCAGGAGCCTAACAGTCCAAAGATGTGCGGGTTAGGTTGATTGGCCAGGTTAAAAAAATTGCCCCTTAGAGTCCTGGGATGTGTAGGTTAGAGGGATTAGCGGGTAAAATATGTGGGGGTAGGGCCTGGGTGGGATTGTGGTCGGTGCAGACTCGATGGGCTGAATGGCCTCCTTCTGCACTGTAGGGTTTCTATGATTTCTATCGCCTGATGCTCTGGACACGATCAAATGGTAGGATTTATTAAATACCATTTTAACCCCTGACCATCAATCGTTATATTGCGTGTAAGTTTCATTCGGCTGTGAGGGCTCCAGGGGAGATGGTCTCTGGGTTCATGGTCAGACTATGACATTTAGCAGAGCACAGCAAATTCGGCCCAGCTTTAGGGGAGACGTAAAGAGACTGTTCGGTCTGTGGGATTAACAGTTCACCATACAAAAAATGCTGCTGGCTGAGACTAAAATCTCTTTAGAAAAACACAGAGATGGCCAGGCAACTGAATGTGCTGAACCTGTGATACATCACCATATGGAGCGGGAGCAGTCCTTTCTCACAAGATTTCAGGCGGAATAGAGAATTGCATTCGTATCAAGAACCATATTCAAGGCTGAGAACAAATATTCTCAAATTGACAAGGAGAGACTCAATGCAGTGGAGAAGTTTTGTCAATATTTATATATATGGAAGGCACTTCACTATTGTATCCAATGACAAGCCTCTGTTAGGATTGTTTCAAAAGGACAAGTCTGTACGACCAATTGCATCTGAGGGTACAGAGATGGGCCTTACGGTTGGCTGCATTAAGCTACTCCTTCTAGGATAAACCAGAGACACAAATATCAAACGCGGATGCAGTCATTCACCTCCCTCTGCCATAGACTGTACCATCACCACCTGTGCTGCACGAAATAGTGTTGGCGTTGGACCCGCTAGAGACATTGCCAGTTTCAACTGCCCATATAAAGCATTGAACTGAGAGGGATCCATTGCTCTGCAAAGTTAAGAGGATGGTGCTACAAGATTGGCATTATGACAAGTTGGAGCACATCAGACCCTACGTACTGCGTACGATGGAGATAACATGTGAGGATGGCATCTTATTGTGGGGGCTCGTGTTATAGTGCCACCCCAGGGCGACGGCTTTTATGGCAGGAGTTTCATGATGTACACCCCGGGAAAGTAGAATGAAGGAACTAGCCCAAATCTTTGTTTGGTGGCCGGGCATCAACAAAGAGATTGAAAGAATGGTGAGCCAGTGCCCAAGTTGTCAAACGCAGCAGTCGTTGCTGCCAAAAATGTATCTGTGGGAGTGGCCAGGCTGGCTGTGATCGCACTTGCACATAGACTTCACAGGACCATTCATGGGACTTGCATTCCTCATCCAGGTTGATACACATTCAAAATGGCTAGATGTCCAGCTAATGAAGTCTACCACAGCCACCGCCACCATCGACAAGTTTTGACAGATATTTTTGCCATTTGTGGCATCCCTGAGGTCTTAATGTCCGACAAAGTACAATATTTACAACTGAGGAATTCCACCAATTTGTCAAGTCAAATGGGAAATGCCATGTTCATTCAGCCCCATATCACCCAGCCTTGAGTGGCTTGGCAGAGTGAGCCATACAAACATTTAAAGCTTCTATGAAAAAGCAAGCTCAAAGGCCATTGACTTTATATTTAGCAAGTTTTTTGTTATCATATAATACTATGTCATATGCTACCACCGGGGTTACACCAGCTTAATTATTAATGGAACAATGCTTATGAACCCGCTTGGATTTGGTATTTCCAGATTTGTTGGGGAGGGTGCAGATGAGTCAAGCTTCTCAAAAAGAACAGCATGACTCGAAGAAAATGGACAGAGCGTTTGAGGTCAATGACCTAGTCACGGCAAGAAATTTGTGGTGGTGGACCGGTCCAAGTGTCAGCAAGGATCGTAGAGAGAAGGGGACCAGTTTCATAAGTGTTGAAAGTACCAGGTCACGGTGTGAAAATACATGTGAATCATTTCAGGAAGAGAGCAGGCCCTGATCCATAGGACCATAAGGTGTGTCCCACTGCAGACTCCTGCGTATCAGCTACGGAACCAGGGATACCTGCGACCTCCATCAAGTCTAGAAGTCTCTGGCTTCTGTAGCTGAGGAGGAAGAAGCTGCCGGGGCGGATGCTGACCCTGATCTGATGAGTGTGCCTTTCCCTTTGGCCGGACAAGATTCATTGCTTGCTGAAGGACCCTGCGTTGAGTTGAGGTGGTCTGCAAAAGTCCGAATGTCTCCCGACAGATTGACTTCATGAATAGATTTTCCCTTGGCCTCCCTTATGTGATATTGTGTCTCCGTGCCATGTATAATGTTATTCCTCTTTTGTTTTCACTCATAGCTAAACCAAGAATTGGGGGGGGGGGGGGCGGGGGGGGGGAGAGGAAGGAGTGTGATAACATGACCACATTAAGGGGTGATCATTTGTGGGTCAGATCAAAGGGAGAGACTGCATGGGAAGCCGGGCCAAGGGCATGCATCCTGAGACAGGGAGGATTTTCAGTTGGGGCCAGGGAGGAGAGGAGGCCTGTGCAAGTGGGATTTACCACATACTCAGTTTAACTGTTAACTTCAAGTAACTGAACTTCCATGGCATCAGCTCAAGTTGCTGCAATTTAGTTTAGGTCTAACAGGAATATATATCAAAATGCAATTTACATTAGCAAAATGCCCCAAAAGTCTATTTCCTCTCAAGTCCAATAATTTATGAAACTAAAAAGGGACATTTTTAGTCCTTTATGGATTATTTTATTCTCGTTTATAAATAAGAATAAATTAGAGCTTGTCAGTTTGAATTGATTTGACATAATGTTCAACTGT
The DNA here is from genome assembly GCF_964213995.1 of Mustelus asterias. Lineage (NCBI taxonomy): Eukaryota > Metazoa > Chordata > Chondrichthyes > Carcharhiniformes > Triakidae > Mustelus > Mustelus asterias. The sequence goes on along the minus strand of NC_135810.1, from coordinate 74,695,877 downwards.
AAACAACCCAATGTGCACTAGTTTGATGTTTTGGTATTTTCTTTTTAACTTAGTGTCTCATATGATCCACTGACAGCTGTGAGGATTAGATTATAATTGACAATCCTAAACTCTGATTCCCCCAGGAGCACAAGAGGAGGTGATGGTGCAGGGATATTGTCACGAGGCCAGCAATCCAGAGACCCAGAGTAATACTACCATGGCAGATGGTGGAATTTGAATTCAACAAAAATCTGGAATTGAACGTCTAATGATGACCATAAAACGATTGTCAGAGAATACTGACTAATGTGACTCCAGACACACAGTGATGTGACTGATTCTTGAATGTCCTCTGCAAACCACTCAGTTCATAGAATCCCTACAGTGCAGAAGGAGGCCATTCGGCCCATCGCGTCTGCACCTACCACAATCCCACCCAGGCCCCACTCCCGTAGCCCCACATATTTACCCTGCTAATCCCCCTAACACTACGGTCAATTTAGTATGGCCAATCAACCTAACCCGCACATTTTTGGACTGTGGGAGGAAACCGGAGCACCCGGAGGAAACCCACACAGACACAGGGAGAATGTGCAAACTCTGCGCAGACAGTGACCCTTGGCCAGAATTAAACCTGCATCCCTGGAGCCGTGAGGCAGCAGTGCTAACCAGTGTGCCGCCCCAAATTGTGGATTTGTTGTGAATGGACCACCTGATGTCGACCTAGGCTTGACCACTCAGCCTAATACCCCAGACAGAACCATCACTATCCAGTAGTAGCAGAGGTGGTGGCAGCACAGTGGCATACAGTTAGGAGAGAGTTGCCCTGGGAATCCTCAACATTGACTCTGGGCCCCACAAACTCACATGACATTAGTTTAAACTTGGGCACGAAAAATTCCTGCTGATTACCATGTATTTTCCCACTCCCTGCAGCTGATGAATCAATACTACTCCACAAAGAAGACCATCTGGAGGAAGAACTTAGGTAGAAAGGGTGCAGAACGTACTCTGGGATCACCAAGATGGCGGCTTGGTAGCACCACTACAGACCAAGCTGGCTGATTCCTAAGGAACATAGCTGCTAGACTGGGTCTGCAACAGGCAGTGAGGGAACCAACAAGACGGTAAAAAAAAAACTTGATCTCATCCTTAACAATCTGTCACAGATTCACCTGCCCATGACAGTATCAATAGGAGTGGCCACCACATAGTTCTTGTGGAGAAAAAGTCCCAATTTCACATTGAAGATGCACTCCACTGTGTTAGGTGGCACTGTGTTAGGTGGCACTGTGTTAGGTGGCACTGTGTTAGGTGGCACTGTGTTAGGTGGCACTATCACCACACTAAATGGGAGAGCCCAGCACATCAGTGCCAGAAATAAGGCTGAAGCATTTGCAACAATCATGGTCCCTTCTGGAGGACCCTAACATCAGAAATGCCAGTCTTCAGCCAATTTGATTCACTCCGCATGAGATCAAGAAACGGCCGAGTACAATATTCGGCAGCAGTACCGAAGACTTGTGCTCCAGAACTTGCCATCCCCTAGCCAAGCTGTTCCAGTACATCTACCCATCAATGTGGAAAATTTGTCCAAAGCAGGACAAACCTAACCAAGCCAATTACCACCCCATCAGTTATACACTCAATCACCAGTAAAGTGATGAACTTGCTTAGCAATAACCTTCTCACTGATACTTAGTTCAGGTTCCACTCAGCTCCTAACCTCACACCAGCCTTGGTTCAAACATGGACAAAAGAGATAAAATCCACAGGTGAGTTGAGAATGACTGCCCTAAACATCAAGGCAGCATTTGACTGAGTGCGGCATAAAGGAGACCGAGCAAAATTGGAGTCAATGGGAATCAGGAGGAAAACTCTCCTCTGGTTGGAGTCATACCTCACACAAAGGAAGGTGGTTGTGACTGTTGGAGGTCAATCATTTCAATCCCAGGACAAGACTATGGGAGTCCCTTAGGGTACCTTCACTGCTTCATCAATGGCCTTCCCTCTATCATAAGTTCAAAATGGGGATGTTCGCTGATGATTACATAATGTTGAGCACCATTCGTGACTCCTTCAATATTGATGCAGTCTATGTCCAAATGCAGCAAGACCTGGACAATATCCAGGCTTGGGCTGGTAGGTGGCGAGCAACATTCAGGCCACACAAATGCCAGGCAATGATCATCTCCAACAAAAGAGAATCTAACCATTGCCCCATGACATTCAACAGCATTTTACCATTGCTGAATTCCAACAATCAACTTCCTCAGGATTACCATTGACTAGAAACTGAACTGGACTATCCATAGAATTGTGGCTACAAGAGCAGGTCAGAGGCTAGGAATCATACACTAAGCAATTCTCTTCCTGATTCCCCAAAATCTGTCCAGCATCTACAAGGCCTAAAGGAGTGTGATAGAAAACTCTGCATTTGCCTGGATGAAACACAGAAACATAGAAACATAGAAAGTAGAAGCAGGTGTAGGCCATTTGGTCCTTTGAGCCTGTTCCGCCATTCATTTTGATCATGGCTGATCATCAAATTCAATATCCTGATCCCTCCTTCCCCCAATATCCCTTGAGCCCCATGAGCTATATTTAATTTCTTCTTGAAATCCGACAATGTTTTGGACTCAACTACGTTCTGTGATAGTGAATTCCACACATTCACCACCCTCTGGGTGAAGAAATTTCTCCTCACCTCAGTTCTAAAAGTTCTGAATCTATCCTGTCTAGAGTCAGAGAGGTTTACAGCATGGAAACAGGCCCTTTGGCCCAACTTGTCCATGCCGCTCTTTATTTTAAATCTCTGAAGCTAGTCCCAATTGCCCGCATTTGGCCCATATCCCTATGTACCTATCTTACCCATGTACCTGTCTAAATGAACCCTGTTTGAATTTACTATGAGATCCCCTCTCATTCTTCTAAACTCCAATGAATATATTCCTAACTGACAGTCTCTCCTCATATGACAGACCTGCCATCCCAGGAATCAGCCTGGTAAACCCTTGTTGTACTCCTTCTATAGCAAGGACATCCTTCCTCAGATAAGTACATCATAACTGCACACAATACTCCAGGTGTGGCTCAACAATGCCTTATACAATTGCAGCAAAACAACCCTATCCCTATCCTCAAATCCTCTCACTATAATTTTTCCCAATTTCTGGACTCCAAGATCTCGAGTGTCCACCTCTCTCAATTTACCATTCAAGTATAATCTGTCTTCCTATTATTGCTACCAAAGTGGATAACCTCACATTTATGCACATCATACTGCATCTGCCATGCAGATTCCCACACATTCAGCCTGTCCAAATCATGCTGAAGCATCTCTGCATCCTCCTCACAGCTCACCCTCCCACCCAACTTTGTATCATCTGCAAATTTGGAGATAATACATTCAGTTCCCTCTTCATTAACACATGTGAACAGTTGGGGTCCTAGCTCAGATCCTTGTGGAACCCCATGAGTCACTGGCTGCTAATTAGAAAAAGATCCATTAATGCCAACTCTTTGCTTCCTATCTGCTAACCAGCTTTCTATCCATCTCAAGACATTACCTGCAACCCCATGTGCTTTAACTTTACACAGTAGTCTGTTATGTGAGACATTGTCGAAAGCCATCTGAAAGTCTAAATAAACCACAACCACTCATTCTCCTTGGTCAATTCTACTAGTTACATCCTCAAAAAATTCCGATAGATTCATCAAGCATGATTTCCCTTTTGTAAATCCCATGCTGACTTTGTCTGATTATACCACTGCCTTCCAAATGCCAAGTTATGAAATCCTTGATAATAGACTTTAGCAACTTCTCCAATACCGACAATAGGCTCACTGGTCTATAGTTCCCTGATTTCTCTCTACTCCCTTTTTGAATAGCGGTCTTACATTAGCTACCCTCCAATCTGTCAGAACTATTCCAGAGTCCAAAGAATTTTGGAATATAACTACCAATGGATTTGATTTGATTTATTATTGTCACATGTATTAACACACAGTGAAAAGTATTGTTTCTTGTGCACTATGCAGACAAAACATACCATTCATAGAGAAGGAAACGAGAGAGTGCAGAATGTAGTGTTACAGTCATAGCTAGGGTGTAGAGAAAGATCAACTTAATGCAAGGTAAGTCAATTTAAAAGTCTGACAGCAGCAGGCAAGAAGCTGTTCTTGAATCAGTTGGCACATGACCTCAGACTTCTGTATCTTTTTCCCAAAAGAAAAAGGTGGAAGGGAGAATGTCCAGGGTGCGTGGGATCCTTAATTATGCTGGTTGCTTTGCCGAGGCAGCGGGAAGTGTAGACAGAGTCAATGGATGGGAGGCTAGTTTGCATGATGGATTGGGCTACATTCACGACCTTTTGTAGTTTCTTGCGGTCTTGAGCAGAGCAGGAGCTATACCAAGCTGTGATACAACCAGAAAGAATGCTTTCAATGGTGCATCTGTAAAAGTTGGAGAGAGTCATAGCTGACATGCCAAATTTCCTTAGTCTTCTGGGAAAGTAGAGGCATTGGTGGGCTTTCTTAACTATAGTGTCAGCATGGGGGGACCAGGACAGGTTGGGACACCAAAAAACTTGAAGCTCTCGACCCTTTCTACTTCGTCCCCATTGATGTAGACAAGGGCATGTTCTCCTTTGCGTTTCCTGTTTTGTTGACATTGAGGAAGAGATTATTGTTGCCACACCAATTCACCAAATTCTCTATCTCATTCCTGTATTCTGACTCGTCATTGTTTGAGATCCAACCCACTATGGTGGTGTCGTCAGCAAACTTGAAAATCGAATTGGACGGGAATTTGGCCGCACAGTCATAGGTATACAAGGAGTATAGTAGGGGGCTGAGAACACAGCCTTGTGGGGCACCAGTGTTGAGGATTATCGTGGAGGAGGTGTTGTTGCCTATCCTTACTGATTGCGGTCTGTGAGTTAGGAAGTTCAGGATCCAGTCACAGAGGGAGGTGCCAAGGCCCAGGCCACGGAGTTTGGAGATAAGTTTCGTGGGAATAATAGTATTGAAGGCTGAGCTGTAGTCAATAAATAGGAGTCTGACATAGAACATTACAGCGCAGAACAGGCCCTTCGGCCCACGATGTTGCACCGACCAGTTAAAAAAAAAAACTGTGACCCTCCAACCTAAACCAATTTCTTTTCGTCCATGAACCTATCTACGGATCTCTTAAACGCCCCCAAACTAGGCGCATTTACTACTGATGCTGGCAGGGCATTCCAATCCCTCACCACCCTCTGGGTAAAGAACCTACCCCTGACATCGGTTCTATAACTACCCCCCCTCAATTTAAAGCCATGCCCCCTCGTGCTGGATTTCTCCATCAGAGGAAAAAGGCTATCACTATCCACCCTATCTAAACCTCTAATCATCTTATATGTTTCAATAAGATCCCCTCTTAGCCGCCGCCTTTCCAGCGAAAACAATCCCAAATCCCTCAGCCTCTCCTCATAGGATCTCCCCTCCATACCAGGCAACATCCTGGTAAACCTCCTCTGCACCCTCTCCAAAGCCTCCACATCCTTCCTGTAATGTGGGGACCAGAACTGCACACAGTACTCCAAGTGCGGCCGCACCAGAGACATAGGTGTCCTTGTTATCTAGGTATTCCAGGGTTGAGTGCAGGGCCAGGGAAATGGATCTACTATTCCCAGGGCCACTTCCTTAAGTACTCTGGGATGAAGATTAGCGGGACCTGAAGATTTATCCACCTTCAATCCCAATCTCCTCAAAACAATTTCTCAACCAATGCTGATTTCCTTCAGTTTCTCACTAAAACATGTTTCTCTCAGCACTTCTGGCACATTATTCATTCTTGCTTTGTGAAAACTGAAGCAAAGTACACATTTAATTCCTCATTTCTTTATTCCCTGTTATGAAATCTCCCGTTTATGACTGTAAGGGGCCTACATTTGTTTTTGTCAATCTTTTTCTCTTTACCTCTCTACAGAAACTTTTACAGTCAGGTTTTATGTTCCCCGCTAACTTACTTTCATACTCTATTTTTCCCTTCTTAATCAATCCCTTGGTCCTCCTTTGCTCAATTTTAAACTGCTCCCAATCCTTACTATTGCTTTTTCTTGCCAATTTGTATGCTTCTTCTTTGAATCTGATACTATCCCTAATTTCCTTTGTCAGCCACGGTTTGGCCACATTTCCCTTACCACTCTTGCACCAAACAGGAATAAACAACTTCTGGATTTCACTTATTCATTCTTTAAATGCCTGCCATTGCCTGGACACGGTCTTTCCCAGTAATGTTTCCCAGTCTGTCACTGCCAAGTCATGGCTCATACCATCATAGTTACCTTTACTGAGATTCAGGATCCTGGTCTCAGGATCAGCTACATAATGATCCACCTTGACAAAGAATTCTACCATATTATGGTCACTCGTTCCCAGGGGTTCTCTCATAACTAGATTGCCAACTAATCCTTTCTCAATGCACAACACCCAGTCCAATACGGCCTGCTCCCTTGTCATTTCCCCAACGTATTGCTCCAGAAAACAATCCCGTATGCACTCCAGAAACTCTTCTTCTATTGTACTGCGACTAATTTGACTCTCCCTACCTATATGCAGATTAAAGTCATCCATAATCACAGATGTTCCTTTAACACATGCATCTCTGATGTCCTATCTAATGCTTCTCCCTACATTACCACTGCAGTTTGGTGGTCTGTATACCACACCCATCAGTGGAAGACAACTCAGAGGCCAGCTTAGATTCTCCAAGTTCTGTACATTTGTTGAACACCTCCCCTGCCAGTTATCAAGTTCCCTCCTGTCTAGGCTAGAAACCTGCATATGTTAATGCTGCTATTTAATGCATGTTTTTGAGGAAGAGATGGTGTCACAGGCTGATAGGCTGGAGGGAGTAGATGTTCGGAGGGAAGATGTACTAGCAATTTTGAATAAACTGAAAGTTGATAAGTCCCCTGGGCCTGATGAAATATCTCCTAGGATTCTTTGGGAGGCAAGGGATGAGATAGCAGAGCCTTTGGCATTGATCTTTGCGTCCTCACTGTCCACGGGGGTGGTGCCAGAGGACTGGAGAGTGGCGAATGTGGTTCCTCTGTTTAAGAAAGGGAATAGAAATGACCCTGGTAATTATAGGCCGGTTAGTCTTACTTCAGTGGTCGGTAAGTTGATGGAAAAGGTCCTTAGGGATAGGATTTACGACCATTTAGAAAGATGCAGCTTAATCCGGGATAGTCAGCACGGATTTGTGAAGAGCAAGTCTTGCCTCACAAATTTGATAGAATTTTTTGAAGAGGTAACTAAGTGTGTAGATGAAGGTAGTGCAGTTGATGTTATATACATGGATTTTAGTAAGGCGTTTGATAAAGTCCCCCATGGTCGGCTTATGAAGAAAGTAAGGATGTGTGGGATAGAGGGAAGTTTGGCCGATTGGATAGGTAACTGGCTATCTAACAGAAGACAGAGGGTGGTGGTGGATGGAAAATTTTCGGACTGGAAACGGGTTACCAGCGGAGTGCCACAGGGATCAGTGCTTGGTCCTCTGCTATTTGTAATTTTTATAAATGACTTGGAGGAGGGGGCTGAAGGGTGGATCAGTAAATTTGCTGATGACACCAAGATTGGTGGAGTAGTGGATGAGGTGGAGGGCTGTTGTAGGCCGCAAAGAGATATAGATAGGATGCAGAGCTGGGCTGAAAAATGGCAAATGGAGTTTAACCCTGACAAATGCGAGGTGATTCATTTTGGTAGGACAAATTTAAATGTGGATTACAGGGTCAAAGGTAGGGTTCTGAAGAATGTGGAGGAACAGAGAGATCTTGGGGTTCATATCCATAGATCTCTGAAGGTTGCCACTCAAGTGGATAGAGCCGTGAAGAAGGCCTATAGTGTGTTGGCGTTCATTAACAGGGGGTTTGAGTTTAAGAGCCGTGGGGTTATGCTGCAACTGTACAGGACCTTGGTGAGACCACATTTGGAATAGTGTGTGCAGTTCTGGTCACCTCACTATAAGAAGGATGTGGAGACACTGGAAAGAGTGCAGAGGAGATTTACCAGGATGCTGTCTGGTTTGGAGGGTAGGTCTTATGAGGAAAGGTTGAGGGAACTTGAGCTTTTCTCTTTGGAGCGGAGGAGGTTGAGAGGAGACTTGATAGAGGTTTATAAGATGATGAGGGGGATAGATAGAGTGAACGTTCAAAGACTATTTCCTCGGGTGAATGGAGCGGTAACTAGGGTGCATAACTATAGTGTGCATGGTGGGAGATATAGGAAGGATGTCCGAGGTAGGTTCTTTACGCAGAGAGTGGTTGGGGTGTGGAATGGACTGCCTGCAGGGATAGTGGAGTCAGAAACTTTAGGGACATTTAAGAAGCTATTGGATAGGCACATGGAGTACTTCGGGATGATAGGGTGGAAATAGCTTGATCTGAGTTTCAGACAAAGCTCGGCACAACATCGTGGGCCGAAGGGCCTGTTCTGTGCTGTACTGTTCTATGTTCTACTGTTCTATTTACAAAAACACAAAATATGCACAGAATTAGAACATTTAACACATCAAAAAGCCCGGTCATCCATTCCCCCCCCCCCCCCCACCCACCCCCCCACACAACCCATCCCACCCCTTTCCACAACTAGCATTTGTTAGCAGCAGTGTGCACCATCTACTAGATGCACTACAGAAACACACTAAACTTCCAATCTCCACCAGGGTCGTAGGCATATGGGAACATCATCACTACAAACCACCTTGACTTGAAAACAGGTTGCCAATCCTTTATCCTCGATGCATCAAAATCCTGGAATTCACTATCTAACAGTATTGTGGCATAGGAATGCAGCAGTTCACAAAGTTGGCCCCAACATCATCTCCTCGGTGCAACTAGGAATGGGCAGTAAGTACCATTCTTACCAATTACACTTATATCCCAAGAATGAATTTAAACAAAGCATTTATGTGAGGAATTGGTGTCTCAAAGGCTCATTATATTGGGAAGCAATCAGGAAAAACCAGAATGGATGCAAAAGTTTATTTCATTGCTTTATTTTACTGGCTTCACTTACCAACCAATGCTTCAATAGTATTATTGCACGGATATAAAATCTGGGGAACATGACCTGTGAAAATAAGTTTTAAGATAAAAAGTAAGCTGTGAAAATGTCAGTAATTTTTGAACATAGTTTGAGAAATTCAGAATTTAAAATCACAAAACAATTTCCAGATGAAAGAATCCTGTTGCGAGCTTTCATAAAATATGTTTCTACTCATCAAAAATGTACTTAAAATAGAATCTATGCAAGAAAATAAGAAGAAAAGACCATCCAGGATTTTGAATTGATTCCTACCAAATGTGCACAGCAACAGACTCTCCAACTTAATCATACAGAACCTTGCAAATGTCATCTATCAAGTTATATATAATAGAATGTCTTTGAGTAATAACTACATTTCTTGGGGATGTATGGGCTTTGATTTAATGGCAAGTATCTAAACAAAGGAAAATCATCAACCAAACTACTCATGCATTTCAAGGACATTTGACATTAAATGATACATGTTTTTTTTATATAGTACTGGTAAGGCTACATTTAACTATTGATTTTATCAATCCTTTGAGGATAGGCTGGGAAGTGGGAAGGTTGGTAAAACAGTGCAGGAATGTCACCAGCCAGTGACATTCTGTCTTCTTCACACAGCCATGCCATCTTGCAAACTGCGGAAAGGCTCCTGCCTGGAGCTCATTGAGCCAAGTGGTCAATTAAGGGCTTCTTTGCTTCTTTTCTGGCATTTTCTTAGTGCTTTGGACTGTCCTGGTTCTTCCATGCTGAAGTTATAGTTAAGAAAGCCCACCAATGCCTCTACTTTCTCAGAAGGAGAGGGAAATTCGGCATGTCTGCTGCGACTCTCACCAATTTTTCACAGATGCACCATAGAAAGCATCCTTTCTGGATATATCACAGCTTGGTACGGCTCCTGCTCTGCCCAAGTTCACAAGAAATTACAAAAGGTTGTGAACGTAGCCCAGTCCATCACACTAAACCAGTCTCCCATCCATTGACTCCATCTACACTTCCTGCTGCCTCGGAAAAGCACCCAGCATAATCAAGGACCCCACGCACCCCAGACATACCCTCTTCCACCTTCTTCCATCGGAAAAAAGATGCCAAAGTCTGAGATCATGTACCGACCGACTCAAGTACAGCTTCTTCCCTGCTGCCATCAGACTTTTGATTGAACCTTTTATATATTAAGCTGATCTTTCTTTTCACCCTATCTGTAAGTGCAATACTATATTCTGCATCCTCTCCTTTCCTTCTCCTCATGTACTCTATGAATGGTGTGTTTTGTCTGTATAGCATGCAAGAAACAATACTTTCCCCTGTATCCCAATACGTGATAATAATAAATCAAATCAAATAACATGGGGCGACGGCCAGGTAACTCTTGCAGCATCTTGATGGGTTCCAGGGGGATGCCTCCCTTTTCCTTTGACCCAGGGAAAGGCTCCTAGCAGCAATGGGAGATACAGCACTGACTGCCCTCAGTGACACAGCCCTATCCACCTAACTGAGTAAGAAGTCTCACAACACCAGGTTAAAGTCCAACAGGTTTATTTGGTAGCAAACGCCACTAGCTTTCAGAGCGCTGCCCCTTTATCAGGTGAGTGGGAGTTCTGTTCACAAACAGGGCATATAAAGACACAAACTCAATTTTCAAAATAATGATTGGAATGCGAGTCTTTACAGATAATCAAGTCTCAAAGGTACAGACAATGTGAGTGGAGAGAGGGTTAAGCACAGGTTAAAGAGATGTGTATTGTCTCCAGACAGGACATTTAGTGAGATTTTGCAAGTCCAGGCAAGTCGTGGGGGTTACAGATAGTGTGACATGAACCCAAGATCCCGGTTGAGGCCGTCCTCATGTGTGCGGAACTTGGCTATCAGTCTCTGCTCAGCGACTCTGTGCTGTCGTGTGTCGTGAAGGCCGCCTTGGAGAACGCTTACCCGAAGATCACAGGCCGAATGCCCGTGACCACTGAAGTGTTCCCCAACTCCGGAGGCTCTGAAGCCCTCAACATGTCATTGATGAAGACGAACATCTTGCCAAGGCCATCCCCACACCCCCACTTCTTGCCTTCAAACAACCGCACAACCTCAGACCATTGTCCACAGCAAACTACCCAGCCTTCAGGAGAACAATGACCATGGCACCACACAACCCTGTCACAGCAACCTCTGCAAGACGTGCCCGATCATCGACATGGATGCCATCATCTCATGTGAGAACACCATCCACCAGGTACATGGTTCATACTCTTGCAACTCGGCCAACGTTGTCTACCTGACATCTCCACATCATGACTACCTGATACGCTGCAGGAAAGGATGTCCCGAGGCATGGTACATTGGGGAGACCATGCAGACACTATGACAACGGATGAATGAACACCGCTCGACAATCACCAGGCAAGAGTGTTCTCTTCCTGTTGGGGAACACTTCAGCGGTCACGGGCATTCGGCCTCTGATCTTCGGGTAAGTGTTCTCCAAGGTGGCCTTCACGACACACGACCGCGCAGAGTCGCTGAGCAGAGACTGATAGCCAAGTTCCGCACACGAGGACAGCCTCAACCGGGATCTTGGGTTCATGTCACACTATCTGTAACCCCCACATCTTGCCTGGACTTGCAAAATCTCACTAACTGTCCTGGCTGGAGACAATACACATCTCTTTAACCTGTGCTTAACCCTCTCTCCACTCACATTGTCTGTACCTTTGAGACTTGATTATCTGTAAAGACTCGCATTCCAATCATTATTTTGTAAATTGAGTTTGTGTCTTTATATGCCCTGTTTGTGAATAGAACTCCCACTCACCTGATGAAGGAGCAGTGCTCCGAAAGCTCGTGGCCTTTGCTACCAAATACACCTGTTGGACTTTAACCTGGTGTTGTGAGACTTCTTACTGTGTTTACCCCAGTCCAATGCCAGCATCTCCACATCACACCTAACTGAGGGCAGTCTGACTGGACCCAGCACTCCTAGCTTCCCCTTGTCTGACTTTGAGGGGGCATGTCCATTGATGCATCAATCATCCTGCAGGTGCAGCCCCAACAATGGCCACTGCTAGCAGCTGAATAGATATGACAGGCTGATCTGCATTCACTTACTTGGCTGCCACTGAAAAAATGCAACTCCAGGTACCACTGAAGCAGGCTCACTTTCCACCTTTAGCCACAATGGTCTCACCACCTGTCTCACCACCATAAAATTCGGCCCATTATGTACATTATAGGCCCCCTACCTTTAATTTGGTGTTAGTATGCTGGGAAAGGCAAGGATGGAAACAGATCATTTGTTACAAGCACAAAACAAATAGACTCTAGTTTAAGTAGCATTCTCAGGGCTAGTCATGTAGACTAGACTTTCAGCAAAGATATCTAGATATGATGATGATTGAGATGCAGTTAAGTATTAAAATCATCAAATTCTACGTGAAACATCAAGATAAAAGTAAACTACTGCAGATGTTGGAATCTGAAACAAAAACAGAAAATGCTGGAAAATCTTAGAAGGTCTGACAGCACCTATGGAGGGAGAATAGAGCCAATGGCCGTGATTCTCCCATCACAACCCGCAACTTTTCTGTCAGGTCGGGGTGGGAGATGCGCATCTCCGGCCTTGAACAGGGATTTGCGCATGCGCCAGGAACGCATGCGCCAGGAACGCATGCGCCAGGAACTCATGCGCATCTCCCAGAGCTGGCGAACAGTCGCTAGACAGACCATGCTGGAAACTGGCGGGAAGGCAGGTAAGTAATTTAATTTTTTTTTAAATGTGTGTTAAATATGTTTATTCGTTAATTATCAGGTCCCAGTTGAATCTCCCACCCCGCCAGGAGTACTTCATTCCGGCAGGGTTCAGACTAGCCCCCCACATTCAGGGAATGAGTGGGAGACCCTGCTGGAATGAATGGGGGGGCAATTGGGGCCCCCCAGGGGGTCGGGCAGCAGGGAGCAGTGCTCCCTGGGCATAGGCAGCCTGGCAGTGCCAGCCTGTGCTCTCTGGCACTGCCCAAAGGGCAAAATACCTATGCTCAGGGGGCACCTTGGCACTGCCAACCGGGCATTGGGCAGTGCCAAGAGGCAGAGCCTATTGTGGATGGGGCCCAGGAGCAATCGGCGGTGGTGGGGGGGTCCCGCTGCCACTTTGCAGAAGGATCGGTCTGCGATGGAGGGAGGGCAGCGATTGGAACGGGCTTGGGGAGGGGTTGAAGGGGCCTGCCTCCGGAGGGGTCTGACCCGGGGGAGGGGTCAGCCAGGGTGAGGGAGGTGGGGGGAATCGCCACTGCTGGGTTGGGGGGTGGAGGTAGGCTGTGCATCAGGGCGCTCCGGGACGGGGGAATGGGGGGGCAGGGGGAGGAGGGGGAGGAGGTCAGGGCTGGCCCGGGAATTGCTGTGGGGGCCGCAATTGGGTCATGGAGGGGGCTGGAGGGGCAGCACTGCGGGGGTCCCAGGCCAGTGATCGAGCTGGCCAGCAAATGGGCAGACTGACAGATCGGAGATTGCGCAGAGTTCCAGAACTGTCAAACTCCAGTGTGAATAGGCCCCACCCCCCTGGGTTTTTAAATGAGATTTATGACTGGGACCTCTGCAGTGCACAGACTGCGGAGATTCAGGTGAGAAGTTGAACTGACAAAACAGTCAGGATTTAGAACAGTTCTCCCACCAACTCAGCACTTTTGGGAGCCTGGTTTCAGACTCAAAACATTAGCTCTACTCTCTCTCCACAAATGCTGTCAGATCTGCTGATAGAAAGCATTCTTTCAGGTTGTATCACAGCTTGGTATGGCTCCTGCTCTACCCATGAATGCAAGAAATTACAAAAAGTTATGAGTGTAGCCCAATCCATCATGCAAACCAGCCTCCCATCCATTGACTCTGTCTACACTTCCCGCAGACTCGGCAAAGCAGCTAGCTTAATTAAGGACCCCACGCACCCCGGACATTCTCTCTTCCATCTTCTTCCGTCGGGAAAAAGATACCAAAGTCTGAGGCCACGTACAACTGACTCGAGGAAAGCTTCTTCCCTGCTGCCATCAGACTTTTGGATGGACCTACCTCGCATTAAGTTGATCTTTCTCTACATCCTAGCTATCACTGTACATTCTGCACTCTCGTTTCCTCCTCTATGAACGGTATGCTTTGTCTGTATAGCACGCAAGGAACAATACTTTTCACTGTATACTAATACATGTGACAATAATAAATTGGATATGTGGATGTGGGTGCCAGCTCAGTCTGTGAGGGGGGCTAAGTGCTGATGATCGTTTGGGAGGGGGGGGGGGTGGAGTGGATGGTGAGAGATGGGGCCAGTGGTCAGGTAAAGTAGCGGAGTGATGACTCTGATCGAGGGTTTGGAGGAGGGTGCCTGAGACCTCTGCTTTGTGCGGGGATGCTGAGGTTTATTCAGGTTTTTAACTGGCGAGGGGCCAGTAAGATCAGAACTCAGAAACTAAAGGCACGAATCACACTCTCCGGCGACGCCATTCCCGCAGATGGAGAGTGCAGACCCAAAATCACCCCTGTTGTGTTGGCTTGGCTGGTATGTTTATGCGATTTAAAGATGCCGATCTCTGAGCAGCGGGATTTTTGCCAGAGTGCTGTAAGATCTGGAGAGAAAACCAGCCAGTTTTTCTGGTGAAACACACTGATTTTTCCACCGGAAACAGTACTCTGCCATCTTTTAGTAAGATTTCGCCCAATGGTTTCACAGATGAGATGTCTGCCCCATCCAACTATGAACTGCTGTTTGCAACTCCTAGGGCAGGATTTTCCAGCTGCAAAAACTGGAAAATCTTGCCGAAGTCAACAGACCTTTGCATGTTCCGCCCTCCCACACTTCCAGCCACTACGATTCCCTTGGCAGGCGGGATGGAAAAATTCCCCCCTAGTCTATAACCTGGTGCTTTTGGCCTAAGTGTTACCTGTTCCAACACAAAATGCTTCCAACCATGGGGTTCATTTAACAATCTGAAACCAGTGTCACATGACTGAGACTTGAGCTCTGAGTTCCTCTAACAAGCTGTTGGAAGTTGTAGGCAGTTCCAGTTTGATCTCCAAAGAGAAACAGTAGCTCCAGGCAAGCAGCCTGCGCTGTTTACCATCAAGCAGGTGGCAGCAGAAAGAACTCTGGCTCTGGTCAAAACTGTAGAACTGCTAGAGCATGGAACTCGTGTCTTCAAGACTAACCCAACTCTACGTGTCTCCCAACATTGCTTCTGGAAAGACGGATCATCCTGCAATAATCAGCCAACTGAAGGAACATCCCATTAGACTTTTGATTCTGGACTCTGGATATAACTTCTATTTTATTGTGGTTTAGCACTGAAACTCCTTCCTTTTCCCTTATCCCTCTGTGTTGTAGGGGTGCAAAGGGGTAGACTTTGCAAAACTGCTCACTGCATTTTCTGTTTGTGCGAAATAAACTAACCTCTTTCATTTTATCTCATTTGCTGTGAAATTATTCATAGACGATTGGAACACGCCAAATTTAAGGGTTGGGGAAAATACACCACCATTTGCAAAAGGGGAAGTCAAACTCAAAACACCTTTCTGTTTATAGACAGGTAGTGAGAGGAGAAATCAAGGCCGTTTAAGTTAACGTTCCACCCTTGTCCGTAACACAAACACAAAACAAAATCATTTCAAAGCAGAACTTCACCAAGAAATGTCTGATCTCTCTAAACTCTAGTATGTCTGTATTAATTCCACAGTTTTATATAAACTAACATCTCCAGCTTCTGTTAAGTGTACTAGAGATATTTTAAAGTAAGTTGTACCCATAAGATTTTTATTTTTGATTATCATAGCTCAAAATCTCTACTTCAACAGATTATAGCAAAAGCCTTTAATTCTTAGAACTGTTCCAAATACGGATTCTGAAATAGTCATAACGAAACCTGCGCCGCCTTTTTCAAAAAGTGTTAAAACTAATAAAGCTGAAGTCTTTTTAAAAATGTATGGTACCTGCTCTAATCTCTTACCTGAAGTATGATGGGACTGCACTGACAGAGTATAAACCTTGTTACTGCTGATGGATTCACAGATGAAAATAAACACAACCAAAGGCACAGTCATCTTACAGATGTAACAAAATGACATGGAATGGATTCTTCTCTTATTTTAGTTTCAAATTGTCCGTGTGTTGAACAGTTAAAATAAAGACTTCCGTGTTGGGCATAGGGGAAGTAAAATGTGCATTAAACATTAATTCAGCACAACCAAGGCAATTATGCAATAGATGAATCACACTTTCAAATGCTGCCAGTTGTGCTGTTAATGGTGAAAATCAATGGCCCTTAACTTCCTTGGGATTTATGTTGCTCTGGCAGCGTAAGCTGGAGATTTGCGCTGGGAGACAGTGAAATTCCCAATGTATGTGCATGGGCCCTAAAAACACACTGCATTCGAACCTCCCGATTGTTATTTTTTGGCTGTCAAACTGACTACGCTACCTTACAAATCGATGCGATAATGCTAACTTTGCTTAGATGCCCAATAATAGGCAAGCATTTACATTGACTTCTTTAGACACTTTCATTCTCAGTCTAACTGCGGTGGAGAGGCAGCAGACATGTGGGAGATTCTTTAGGTGGGTGAAACTTTTGTATACATGTTTAAAAGGTGTTGAAAATGTGCAGAAAATGAAAAAAATGTATAAATTTTAATCCTTTTACAACTCTCTTGTACAAGTCTGCTGTTAATTCCATGAAAAAGTGCTTTTATGTGTAAGAAAGTGGGTTGGAATCGTGGAAGCGTCTGGAATAAGCTTCAGCTATAGTTAAGTTGTAATTTTTTTTCAATTATGCATTTTAATGCTGTGTGTTGTATTCCAGTTTTAACAGTCTCTGTAACGCAACATTGATCCCAAGAAGCCTCTTGTGTAGCAACTTTGAGGTTTCCCAAAAGTCATTGGGGTTGCCAGTGGAACGTATACTCCACTGAAGGCACCAATAGATGAGGCACTTCCAGTCATCAACAAGAAGCAGTTCCATTCTTTAAATGTGATGATATGAGGATCCTCGATGTAAACGTTGACAACCGGGCAAGTCCCCATCACTCATTCATCCTCGCAAACTCAATGTGAAGCTGGACCATGACAACACCAGCAGGAATTACAGATTGGCTGAGTGATGTGGAATACCCACTGAGAACATGACTTACGACAGCTTTTCAGAGGACTACCAATGAAGCACAGGAGCAGTACAACTGGGCACCTGTAGCAAGACATCAGGTGGTGAAGAAGACAATTGAATTTTTAAAGTCACATTTTCGATGCCTGAACAGGTCAGAGGGAACATTACAATATGCACCTGCAGTAGTCTCAAAGATTGTTGTATGTTTTGCAATGAAGAACTTAGTCCTCCAGCAAAGACTGAACTGTCACCCTGAAGATGATTCGGCACCAGAAATGGAGGAGTTGGAGGAGAACAATGTGGAGCCTGATGTAGACATGTCCCCTGAAGCACAGGAGGCGGCCCAGGCTCCAGCTGCCGCAAGTGAGATCTTGAGATCATTTATTCCTTACTGTTTGTGGACATTGAACTTTTAAAATTTCAAAAGGTCCCTCTCGCCTTCCCAAAATAAGAGAACAGAACTGTTGCGGTGAAATCATAAAGTTTTATTTTATTTCTAAACATTTGAAAAAGTTGAGGCAGTTCTTATTCCAAACATTACAGTGCAGCTGCTTAAGTTACTATGGTGTTGAAATTTATCTTTTTTTTATCCCTTGTTAATAAATGTTTTTCATAAAACTTTGCAGAATGCTATAAATGTATTATTACAACATCAAAACACAATACTTAAATAGAAGATAACTATAACTGAATAACAAAAACAATAAATCTGAACAGGAAATATTTTATATGGAGGCATCAATATACGATTGAAAAACTCAACCAAAAATAAATCCATGTTAACAAAATCAGAATTTACATTCAAGTCGGTGGCAGATGTATAAAAGGGAAACACAGAGCAATGAAAAATATGCCCCATACAAAAAGAGGTGGATGAGGTAGAGTGTGCGATGTTGGAGAGTCCGTCACCCCCGAACCCTTCCCTTTCCATGCAACGTAACCTTCTGTGTCCCTAATGCAGACCCGGTAGCAGGTTTCTCCAAACTGGGTGGCAGTGGACAGGAGATGTAGCGGATGTCAGCATTTTTGTGAGAATCTCTCAGAGGCGCTCATTTTTGCTGTCCCATTACCTCATTGTACTCTCTTATAAGCTCATTCTGCTCCTAAGAAATCTGCACATGCTGAGTATTGACCTCAGTTAATCTTTGAAGCTGCTGAGAGGGACATCACTTAAGGCTTGGAATTGGAACTCTGTATTGGCCCTCTGTATTGGCCTCAACATTCAGCCCTCTGCAAATAGATCCCGATACATGTATGTGGTCAACTCATCATTTACATCATCAACTGTATGATCTGAAAATTACTTACAAGATTGTTGAAATCTTTGATTACCAATGCCACAGGCTCCTCACCTCCTGAAGGTTCTGAGTGCCCTCCTCTGACACAGCAGCCAAGTCATCATAGGCCTCTCCCTCCTCAACCACCATTAAATTTAGTGTTAGCACCAGATTTTCATCAGCATCACCTTCAAATGTCGAAATCTCACCCACCCGCAAGGCCTCTCCCTCCTCTGCTGCAGTGCAATGTGCATGCCTCCATTACATCCATAGAATCGCTGCAATGCAGAAGGTAGTCATTCAGCCATCGAGTCTGCACCAACTCCCTAAACCAATATCCTACCCAGGTCAACCCTCCTACCCTATCCCCGTAACTCCGCTCATTTATCATGGCCAATCCACCTAACTACCCATCTTTGGACTGTGGGAGGAAACAGGAGGAAACCCACGCAGACACAGGGAGAACATGTTAACTCCAAACAGACAGTCACCCAAGGTTGGAATCGAACCCCTGGTCCTTGGTACTGCGGAGGCAGCAGTGCTGACCATTGTGCCACCCTGCTATCCCTCTCCGGTATCTCAGCTGCTGTAGCAGACTCAATTATATGAGGCTCTGATGTACTGGTGGCATCTGAGAGAGCAAAGAACGTACAATTACTTTGCAACACATTAACTGTAGTCTTGATGATCTGATCACTTAGCTTTTTTTTAAACCTTGCTTTAGCTCCAAATCTGAATCACTGCTATTTATCATGGCAATGGAGAGACCCATCAGTTTCCAGGTGTGCTCCTCCTGTTCGATAAGATCCTTAATATACACCAGCCCTCCTCCAGTCAGTGAGCGTTCCTGGGTATTATGGGCCTGCTCTGCTTACAAAAAGAAATGGAAACGTGTTTTTAAAATCTGACTACCCTGTCCTGGGGCACATTTTATGATTTCTGGAGACAACTTGTACCCAAGGGGACTTTTCCATTATAACATTAATGACAAGTCAGAACCATCTCCGAAGTAACTGCATTTTATGGCACTTCAAAAGTTAGCACAGAAACTACGTAGTCCTTTGAAAATTGGATGGAACTAGTTCATACCAATTCCAAGATAACTGCATGTTACACCTCAAAGTTCGCAAAGTAGTGTCTTATCAAGATTGGATTTGACACCTCAGGAACTGAGTAGACAAACAACTATTTTGCCCTTAAGTTCTGAAATCAGAAACTAGGATCTGTATTCACAGATATGCATACCTTGCCTGAACGCATTAAATCATTCAGTTTCTTCTGGCACTGATCCACCATGCTAGGTATGATGCTGTTGGCATTGAACACTGCTGCAACAAATTGCTTCCAAGCTATATTTTCAAGTTTCCTTGGAGATTTAGATTACCTGCACCCTAGACTTTGCATTCACCTCTGTTCAACCTCATTCAACAAAATATTCAACTCTTCTTCTGTAAAGATTTGACTTTTCTTCACCACAAAAATCATGAGCTGCCATCTTCAAAATGCAAAAATGTGAACACTTTTAAGCATGCCAGGTTGGTTGGCAGGATATGAGGAGTGGTGTGCCACAGGGATCAGTGCTGGGGGCCTCAACTTTTTACAATTTATATGTGACTTGGTTGAAGGGGCTGAAGGTATGGTTGCCAGATTTGTTGATGACACAAAGATAGGTGGGAAAATAAATTGTGAAGAGGACGCAAGGCGGCTACAAGGGGACACACATAAGTTAAGTGAGTGGGCAAAAATCTGACAAATGGAGTATAATGTGAAATTGTCCATTCTGGCAGGAAGAATGAAAGGTACTTTTATTATCTAAATGGTGAGAGATTGCAGAGCTCTGAGGTGCACTTGAATGTTACCCCATTCAGAAACATTCCCTCCACCTCTGATGCACCGTAGCAGCAATGTTTAGAATCATAGAATCTCTGCAGTGCAGGAGGCGGCCATTTGGCCCATCAAGTCTGCATGGACAACAATCCCACTAGGCCTCATTCCCATAACCCCACATATTTACCCCGCTAATCCCTGTATAGCCTACATATCCCGGGACACTAAGTGGCAATTTAGCATGGCCAATGCACCTAACCTGCACATTTTTGGACTGTGGGTGGAAACCGGAGCACCCGGAGGAAACCTACGCACAGGGAGAACGTGCACACTCCAAGGAGACAGTGACGCAAGCCAGGAATCGAACCCAGGTCTCTGGAACTGTGAGGCAGCAGTGCTAACCACTGTGCCACCATGCCACCCATCTATAAGATGCACAATAGGAACTCAAATTCCTTAAGCAACACCTTCCATACCCATGATTGCTACCATCTAGAACAAGGACTGCAGATACATTGGAGCATCACCACCTGGAAGTTTCCCTCAAACCCACTCACTGTCCTGACTTGGAAATATATCGCCATTCCTTCACTGTCGTTGGGTCAAAACACTGGAAATTCCTGCCAAACAGCACTGTTAGTAGACCTACACCACAAGGACTGGAGCAGTTCAAGAAGGCAGCTCATCTTCAAGAGCAACTAAGGATGGGCAATAAATGCTGGTTTAACCAGTGATGCCCACATCCCGTAAATGAATAAAGAATTATTTTTCAATGTATGCGGTAGTATATTTTCCGAATCCCTTTGTTTGAGAGGCCCAATTTGCTAATAACCAGCAGCAAACTCACATTATGATTAACTCAAAGTTTGTTTAGCTCACATTCAAAACCCACTCCACTACACAGAGTAAATGGGTGTAGTAGTGGTGGGGGATAGAAAAACATTTTTTTGCATCCGTATTTACTGAGGAAACGGGCATGGAGTCTACGGAAATAGGGCAAACAGGTAGGGAGGTTATGGAACCTTTACAGATTAAAGGGGAGGAGGTGCTTGCTGTCTTGAGGCAAATCAGAGTGGATAAATCCCCAGGACCAGACAGGGTATTCCCACGGACCTGGAGGGAAGCTAGTGTTGAACTTGCAGGGGCCCTGGCAGACATATTTAAAATGTCAGTATTCACGGGGGAGGTGCCGGATGATTGGAGGGTGGCTCATGTTGTTCCGTTGTTTAAAAAAGGTTCCAAAAGAAATCCGGGAAATTATAGGCCAGTAAGTTTGACGTCGGTGGTGGGCAAGTTATTGGAAGGTGTGATAAGGGATAGGATCTACAAATATTTGGATAGACAGGGACTTATTAGGGAGAGTCAACATAGCTTTGTGCGTGGTAGGTCATGTTTGACCAATCTATTAGAGTTTTTCGAGGAGGTTACCAGGAAAGTGGATGAAGGGAAGGCGGTGGATGTTGTCTACCTGGATTTCAGCAAGGCCTTTGACAAGGTCCCTCATGGGAGGTTAGTTAGGAAGGTTCAGTCGCTAGGTATACATGGGGAGGTAGTAAATTGGATTAGACACTGGCTCAATGGAAGAACAGTAAGAAGTCTCACAACACCAGGTTAAAGTCCAACAGGTTTATTTGGTAGCAAATACCATAAGCTTTCGGAGCAATGCTCCTTCGTCAGATGGAGTGGTCTCTGTTCTCAAACAGGGCACAGACACAGAAATCAAATTACAGAATACTGATTAGAATGCAAATCTCTACAGCCAGCCAGGTCTTAAATGTACAATGTGGGTGGAGGGAGCATTCAACACAGGTTAAAGAGATGTGTATTGTCTCCAGACAGTACAGCTTGTGAAATTGTGCAAGTCCAGGAGGCCATCCCCACACCCCACTTCTTGCCTTCAAACAACCACGCAACCTCAAACAGACCATTGTCCGCAGCAAACTACCCAGCCTTCAGGAGAACAGTGACCACGACACCACACAACCCTGCCACAGCAACCTCTGCAAGACGTGCCGGATCATCAACACGGATGCCATCATCTCACGTGAGAACACCATCTACCAGGTACACGGTACCTACTCTTGCAACTCGGCCAACGTTGTCTACCTGATACGCTGCAAGGATGTCCCGAGGCATGGTACATTGGGGAAACCATGCAGACGCTACGACAACGGATGAATGAACACCGCTCGACAATCACCAGGCAAGACTGTTCTCTTCCTGTGGGGGAGCACTTCAGCAGTCACGGGCATTCAGCCTTGGATCTTCAGGTAAGCGTTCTCCAAGGCGGCCTTCACGACACACGACAGCGCAGAGTCACTGAGCAGAAACTGATAGCCAAGTTCCGCACACGAGGACGGTCTAAACCGGGATGTTGGATTTATGTCACATTATCAGTAACCCCCCACAGCTTGCCTCCACAGCAAGAATAAAGTATTGAACATACACTTCATATCATAGGAACCCAACGATCGGTATATAAATAGTAAAAAGAGTGGGACCAATTAGGGACAAAAAGGTCATATTTGCACGGGGACATACCCGAGGTATTAAATGAAAACTTTGCATCAGTCTATATCAAGGAAGATGATGCTCCTCAGAACATCTGAGAGGAGGTACTGCACTTAGATGGGTTTTAAATTGATGAGGTGGTGGGTATTGGATAGACTGACTGCACTTAAAACTGATTGAGTACTGGGACTGGATGGTATGCATCCAAGGATATGGAGGAACATGAGGGTGGAAATTGCAGAGACACTAGCCATGAACTAGTCCAGAGGACAGGAAAATTGCAAACGTTACACCCATGTTCAAAAAAGGATGCAAAGATAAACCCAGCAACTCCAGGTCAGTTAATTTAACTTTAGTGGTGGGGAAGCTTTTAGAAACAATGGTTTGGGATAACATCGTCACGTGGGCAAATGCTGATCAAGGAAAGCCAGCATGAATTTTTCAAGAACAAATCATATTGAACTATCTTCTTGAGTTTTCTGATGATGTAACAGAGAGGGTAGGTAAGGGTAATGCTGTTGATATGATGTATAAGTACTTGCAAAAGATGTTTGATAAACTGGCACACAACAGGCTTGAGAGAAGTTTTGGTTCATGGAATAAAAGAGACAACGGTAACATGGATACAAAGTTGGCTGAGTAAACAGAGTAGTGGTGAGTTGTTGTTGTTTGGACTGGAGGAAGACTCTTCAGCCGATAAGTCATATCACTTTCTTCCAACTAACTCCTAGCCAACAATGTCTTCCTCCCTACCTCTTCCTGTTCACTCTTGGCTCTGTTCAGTCTTGGCGTGCAGCATAGTTCATGGGCGGCACGGTAGCACAGTGGTTAGCACTGCTGCTTCACAGCTCCAGGGTCCCGGGTTCGATTCCTGGCTTGGGTCACTGTCTGTGTGGAGTTTGCACATTCTCCTCGTGTCTGCGTGGGTTTCCTCCGGGTGCTCCGGTTTCCTCCCACAGTCCAAAGATGTGTGGGTTAGGTTGATTGGCCAGGTTAAAAATTGCCCCTTAGAGTCCTGGGATGCGTAGATTAGCGGGTAAATATGTGGGGGTAGGGCCTGGGTGGGATTGTGGTCGGTGCAGACTCGATGGGCCGAATGGCCTCCTTCTGCACTGTAGGGTTTCTATGATTTCTATGATCCCATCACCCTATTCACTTGTTACGACTTAACAACCATTAGGGTGAATGCATCTGGGTTCATTCTTGTGAGGTTGAGGCTAAATGATGGTGCATTCTATGAACTGCTGCATTCTATGTGAAGTGCTGTCAATGCCAGAGAAATAAGGCCCTGCTATGCATACATTTTCTTCCTCCTTGTTTGTTTCTTGGTGACCATACCTAAAGGAGGAGGTGGTTGAGACGATGGCCAGGCAAAGAGAGAATAATGTGGCTGAGCTGGTGGGTGAAGCAGAATGTCCTGAACCACCTGCACCTTTATTTTATATGGTGACTGAAACACCTACTTTTCAGAATTTATTTATATTGAATTGTTTCTAAAATTAAATACGATTTCATTCTAATTTGGTAAAACCCTCTGACGGGAGATTGCTGCATCTGATTTTACAATTGTGCTATAAAACTCTTGGCACGTTTAGTTTACCAACACAGAAAGAATCATAGAATCATAGAAACCCTACAGTGCAGAAGGAGGCCATTCGGCCCATCGAGTCTGCACCGACCACAATCCCACCCAGGCCCCACCCCCACATATTTACCCGCTAATCCCTCTAACCTGTGCATCCCAGGACTCTAAGGGACAATTTTTAACCTGGCCAATCAACCTAACCCGCACATCTTTGGACTGTGGGAGGAAACCGGAGCACCCGGAGGAAACCCACGCAGACACGAGGAGAATGTGCAAACTCCACACAGACAGTGACCCGAGCCAGGAATCGAACCCGGGACCCTGGAGCTGTGAAGCAGCAGTGCTAACCACTGTGCTACCGTGCCGCCCACAATTCCATCCAAGGGAAAATTTAACTTAACTTTTCATTGTTTAGGTTACTCAATTTATTACAACATATGATCTAAACTAAGCATTTTATAACCAGTATACCAAGAGTTTATCAAAGTAACTTTTATTAGTGAAACAATAATTACATTCTCAACTCACAAAAGCAGGAAACAAACTCAGAATTTACACATGTTGAATTCTGGGTTCAAAAAGATGGCCTTGTCACCTCTTCACCCATTGTTTGAACAAGACTATTGCTCATCTCACCAGTGCCACCCGGTTATACAGCTGTGGAGGTGTTCACAACTTACTTCAATCACTGACAAGCCATTAGGAGCTGGAACTATCATGGTTTTCCATCCCACCAGCTGCCTGTTTTGATCACTGGAGTACATGCAACTAAAGAAAGTCGTCTGCAAGTTAAACATTTAAGTATTTCATACCAGAAAATGGTCAATCCCAATTCTAAACAATTTATTTTTGTTGATGTGTAACATCATGGCACAACTATTCCTGATTACTTTGCCCAGGTGCAAAGTTTATCTATTTACATCACTTATAACCAATTTGCTTTGTTAATGTAATTAAAAAGAAAACATTAGTATCTTTCCACTAAGTTCTTTTTCTCAATGCATTGTATGTCAAATAAAACAGTTTCCCATAACTTTAAATAGTCAAACTTCTAGATGCAAGAGTATAGATGAGTTATTCATTGAAATCCTCCATTAGCAGCTATCTCTAAATTGGTATTTCACCTGATGTCTAATGTTTTGATGCAACAATAATCAGGGAAAAAATATATATAATTGAAAGTTCTCCAGAAGAACCATCATAATTCATGATCACCTAGGCCTGGGTTTTCACTACCAAGGCAGGTTGCTTGAATTGGGAAATTTCCTATCTTGCCAGGTCTGTCTCAGTTGAAAGACCCCAAATGGCACATACTTGCTCAGCGCTGCTCAGAAACAATGAAACATATTTTAACAACGAGCATCCCGTACATGCCAGAAACACACATTCACAAATTTTAGTTTGAAAAAACTGCTGTTCCTACAACCCCAATAAAAGTATCAAACAGGCCATCAAAGTATCAACAACAGAGGCTTGAAACACTTCACACCTCTTGTTTTGTGCAAATGAACATTGAGACATTGACTAAAATGAATTACAGAAAGAACAAATTACTACACACAATAGTGGTTTGATAGTACAAAACTTAGATTTTGCTGAAAAAATACATTTTGTCAAAGCTTTTTGCCTTGTACTCATCAGGACAATCACAAGAATCCCAATGTCTGGGGAAACACCAATTTTATACTGTAAGAGTATTGATGTGTTGGAAAGTGGACTCTGATTGGTAAAAGTGTTACCATGGAGAATGAACCAGTTAATGGCCACCGACAGTGAGCTGACAAGCATGGTTTGAAAAATTGATTCCGATTGGTCAAGGCATTGCTCTGAGGAATGAACCAGCAAATGGCTATTACTTATTTTATTTAGCTGAACAAGGTGCAATGTGTGTGTGTACATGATATTTCTGTCTGCAAACAACAGTGCTCTGTGTAAAAATTAGTGTAGTTTCCAGTATACGCAATTGTGATCTTATTGAATGGCGGGGCAGGCTCGAGGGGCTAGATGGCCTACTCCTGCTCCTATTTCTTAGGTTCTTATGCTACACTGAGTCTGACTGACAATCTTAAATTGGTTGTTAGCATAACTTTTAGCACACTGAGGCTTATTTAAAGTTGCCCAATCATAGAATCACATCTAATGTTGGACAGTGTTTTGAATTTTTTAAGCATGGGCTGGTTATGTCTAGCAAGGTCTGCACCTTCCTTCCCTCAGTTGCAAACATTGGAAGGGATATCCTTTTGATACAATCCACCAGTCTTTGGGATTCTGTTTCACACTGCTACTACGCTGTAGCAACACAAATGGTATTCGCCATTAACAGGATGCTGCTGTCAAACCAAAAGTTCTGCCTATCACACAAACGAGTAATGTGGTATATGAATTTCAGTGTCAACATGATGCTAAGTATGCAGGCCATATGTCCCAACAAGGTCAGGGCTTGCAAGATAGGGGCCTCCATTTGTGTGACAATGTCTATTGCGTATACTCATGGGAAACAGCAATCGAGTCAGAGACATATGTTTCACACATGATTGTAAGTAGAGAGATTAATGGCATAGGTGTGCAACTAACTGTGCATAAAGTGTGACTTTGATGTAAATCTTCAGAATTGGTCTTGGGTTGCCTAAAACCTTCTCCCTTCGTACATCAGATTAAAGTTTTGAAACCAGAGTCTCTTTTGATGGTAACTGAATGGTTCCACAATGGGCACTGACAATGGGGGCGGGAATCCTGGAGTCAGCTCCCACCTGCCACTTCTAAATTGCTATTGGGTCATTCCAACTGTGTGAAAATCCAGACCTTAATATCGAAGAAACAACTTAATGATTTGAGAACTAACTGAACCAATTTTCACAGCCTTCATGAAAGTTTTGAGGCTAGGTTCTAATATAGCTGCTTTAAAACTGAAGATACAACAGTGCACTATTTGCTGAGTAAAACTGCAATTTTGAATATCGTTAAGTATGATTGTAATAACATCTAAAACTCCACTAGTAAACTCAACATGGTTTAGTTTTTTAGAACAAAGTATTTTGGACATGGAAGAGGTCAGAATTTTGAGAACCTAACCACATAGCTAAGGAAGTTTTGGACAATTGGGTTTTGGATGAATTCAAGTTTATGGAAGTTAGAATCCGGGACACTGTCTAGTTAAATCTGGAGATAACTGTTTCAAATATGAGGGACCCATGTTGTTTTACCAGCAAGAAGATGCCGAAGACAGCGGCTGCAGCCTATGGCGCTAACATTCATAAGACTGAGTCTCCAAAGTTCCAGAGAAATGTTAGGAATGTCAGGTTGTAAACAGTTGTGCTTTAAATTCCTATTTACTTCCAAGATAAAAGTGTGTTGGGGTCTCAAAGATAGATAATCGGCATTTCTACCTGGATACATGGCCCATGTGGTTCACAATGCCATGTAATGGGCTTTATGGGGGGCAGGTATACTTGAAAGCTCATGGACAAGATTAGCCTGCCAGGGTCCCTGAGCAAGAAAGCAGCTAGAGGTTGAAAGTCTCTATTATGCACAATACTGACTATAGTAGTAAGCTTACAAAACCAACTAAAACCAAATTACTGAGTTAAAACAAAGCTGCAAGATTTGTCTAGCTTGCATTCATGGGAGGAGCTCCAGTTACACTCCTACCATGAAGGCCAGTTCTGGGATTGGGAGTTCGGAGGCTGAGAATGGAAAACAAAATTAGTTTAAGAATCACTTTGGACTGATTTCAGAATTGAATTTCTACTCAAAGGGCAGTGTAATGGACAGCTGTGAATTGTTTTTTCAGTCATGCTAAAAATGAGAAGAACATAAGACCTAGGAGCCATTTGGCCCCTCGAACCTGCTCCAACATTCAATAAGATCATGGCTGGTCTTTTTGTGGACTCGGCTCCACTTATCCACCCGCTCACCATGACCCTTAATTCCTTTAGCGTTCAAAAATCTATCTTTGCCTTAAAAACATTCAACGAGGTAGCCTCAACTGCTTCACATGGCAGGGAATGCCACAGATTCACAACCCTTTGGGTGAAGAAGTTCCTCCTCAACTCAGTCCTAAATCTGCTCCCCCTTATTTTGAGGTTATGCTCCTTAGTTCTAGTTTCACCTGCCAGTGGAAACAACTTCCCTGCTTCTATCTTATCTATTCTCTTCATAATTTTATGTTTCTACAATATCCCCCCCCCCCTCATTCTTCTAAATTCCACTGAGTATAGTCCCAATCTACTCGATCTCTCCTCATAAGCCAACCCCCTCAACTCCGGAATCAACCTAGTGAGTCCCCTCTGCACCCCCTCCAGTGTCAGTACATCCTTTCTCAAGGAGACCAAAACTGTACACAGTACTCCAGATGTAGCCTCACCAGCACCTTATGTAGCCGCAACATAACCTCCCTGTTTTAAACTCTATCCCTCTAGCAATGAAGGACAAAATTCTATTTGCCTTCTTAATTGCCTGCTGCACCTGCAAACCAACTTTTTGAGATTCATGCACAAGGACACCCAAATCCCTCTGCACAGCAGCATGCTGCAATTTTTTACTGTTTAAGTAATAGTCCATTTTGCTGTTATTCCTACCAACATCGATGACCTCACATTTACCAACATTGTACTCCATCTGCCAGACCCTTGCCCACTCACTTACACTATCTATATCCCTTTGCAGACATTGTGTCCTCTGCACACTTTGCTCTACCACTCAGCTTAGTATCATCTGTGAACTTTGACACACTCCACTTGGTCCCCAACTCCAAATCAAGGGGATTATCAATTCCATGGTTATATACATTGAGCATAATGTGCATACAAGAATAGTGCTTAGCAATGGAGATTTTCTTCTGTAATAGTAAACATTTTAAAATGGGAAATCAGCTATTAACTGAAGTTCAAATTTCTTTGTTAAAGTTATCAGTCTCCAAGGGGGTCATGGAAGGCATGAATGAGTGTTTCAGCAGCTAAAGAGCTGAGGCTAGGACAAAGGTCGCTGATGTTATGGAGATGGAAACCGATGATTTTAGTAAAGGCATGAATGTATGCTCAGAAGCTTATCTCAGGGTTGAATATGACACCAAGGTTGCGAACAATCTGATTTTATCTCAACACAGTATTGCAATGCAGTTAGGGACCTTTGTCTTAAAGTGGGCTAAGTTTGAAATCCTAGTTACCCACTAAAGGAATAAAGCCACAAGATTCCAGTTTTAAACAAACAAAATAAACTTTACAAAGTCAGAAAAGTAAAACAATTTATTTCTCATACACACATTCAGAACCAACACGAGGCGAATACAAATGAACAGGCAAACTGCATTCAAATACATCTACCTAATTGCATAGTGAAATGGAAAATGTGACCAAGATAGAACCTATGGATTTCTCAGCAACGCACCCTGATGAAGAGCCAGCCTCTGAATTTCCTCAAAGCCGTTCCCGCTCATGATTGCCTCAAAGACTGCTCACATCCCAATAATTCAATCTTTTCTCCTGTGATCGCACTCCACAAGATTTACAAAGCTGCACTCTTACCTCTTTTCCAGACCGCTAGCTTCACTAAGCTGACACTGCCCCAGGTTGCTCCAGGCTGTACCGAGCTATAAATGGCTCCCAGGGTTTCTCTGAGCTCTAACTGAATTGGATGGAACTAGTGACTTTCTGCCACCTTCTCAGCTCCCCAGGACATCTCTAGAGCCCTAACTCTGCAAGCTATAAACCATGCAGTGTACAAACTTCAACCAACCCCTTTCCCAGCAAAATCACAGATAAATTGAGGCCAGAAAACCTTGTAAAGCCCCATCCATCTCCATGACGGTGAAGCCTTTCAGGATTCACTGAATGCTCAAGTAATTTAGCTCTAACTCTAAAAAACATAACATTTTTCTGGACTGGACCTCTTTGCAAGCAATGTAGACATCACGGGTGGGATTTTACAGCCTCACTCATCCCAAAACATAATCCCACCCGAGATCAAGGGACATTCCCATGCTCCACACCTCACCCACTCCAATACCTGTGGCGGGCAGGCTGGTAAAATTCCGGCCCGCATCTTCAATTCTCCAGCTAAGTAATCTCACCTGTTGTTTTATGGTTCCCACTCTCCTGAACTACCATTTTCTTTTTGGGGTGGAAGTTTTCCACCCCGCCCGCCATGGGAGTTGTAGCGGGCAGGACATGGACCATGCAAAGGTCTGTTGATAGATAACAGAGCTAGGTGGCATCAGTGTACATGTGAAAACTAATGCTGTGGCTTCAGATGATGTTGCCAATGGGCAGTATGCACAAAAGAAATAAAAGACCAAGGACAAATGGGGACACCAGAGGCAACAGTCTGAAAACAAGAGAAACAGTCATTGCAAATGATACGCTGACTATGGTTACATAAATATGAATGAAGACAAGAACAGTCTCACCCAGCTAGATAACAGTGGAGAAGTGTGGAGAGAAGGACAGTTTGGTCAATGATGCCAACAGCTACGGACTGACTGAGAAGGACAAGGAGTGATAGCTTAGCTTTGTCAGTCAAATGAGGTGTTATTTATGACTTTGATGAACAGTTTTGGGGGAAGTGGCTGGGGTGGAAAACTGTTTGGAGAGATTCAAATATATTATACTCAGAAAATAAAAATAGATTTGAGGTGACATGTTCAAGTGTAGTGTAAAGGAAAATTAGAAATGGGACAGTAGCTTGCAAAAATGGTGGGGTCAATGTTTGGTATTTTTAAGGATTGGTGATGGCTGCTTTAAAGGAGACAGAGACAACACATGAAGAAAGAATCATTTAACACCAGCTAATACGGGGACCAGGAGGGGATGTTGGGTGGTCAGCAGTTCAGTGGAAATAGGGCCAGATAGGAGACAAACTAGAGAAAGATGCGAGTTCAAGGTTAGGCAGCAGGGAGTTTTAAAAGAAGTCTGGAATTGTGGGAGAGATGAGGTGGAGGCAGCTAATTGGATGGTTTTGATCGTAGGGTCAAAGTAGTCTATAAGCCCCTTATTGTTAGTGTGGGTGGAGGAGACAGTAAAGAGGAATTTAAGAAATAGAGCAGCTGGGCATGACTCTGGAATTGTGAACAGTTTTAGCAGACAAAAGCAAGGCCCATTTGTGCTTAAGGTGGTTCAGCCAGATTGGTGGTGGGTGGCTAAACTAATTGTCTGCCATGTTCCTTCAATTCTATGTCCTTTGACTTGAGGGAGTACAGATGAGGGTCAGACTGGATAAAAGAGAGTAATGGTTTTATTGTGGAGGAGATGGTGGGGGGTTATTTCACAAATCAATACCTGCAATATTATTATTGTGAAGGAGGCCCCAAAGGCTAGACATGTGCAATAAAAATGACATTATGATTCAACATGTTTTATCTAAACAAATATCAGTGACCACGATGACTCAACAATGCCCAGCATTGACAAGACGAAGTAGAAGCAAAATTACTGCACCACTGAAAAAACTGGGGAAAATATCTCTGAATCATGGTGACATCAATCTGCGCTGATACCGATGTGAGCTGTAGGACATTAGTAAATATAGTTCATGGAACAAAAGGGAATATGCACTTCAGAAAAGATGAACGAGGGTAAATAAAGATCACTTAATACTTTGAACAACAGTAAGGGAAGCTTCTCAGGTTTTATTTCAAGTAATATGACATTGCTTGTCGAATGCAATGTTACCACCAATGCTGCCAAATATATAAAATTTGAGCACTAAATTTCAGAGCCAAGAATTCCATATGGCAAATTTTAAATGAAAGTTACTATTGCTAAAAAAAACAAAGTTTTGTATAATTAAAATTGTTAAATACTTATTATGAAACCAAAGTTGTCTGAAAAGTACACATTTTAAGGATTAGAAATATTCACACTTGTACAATATTCACACAAATTTACATATAGTATACATTTCCCATTTAATTCAGTCACTAGAATTTAAGAAAATCTGAGCAACTTCACTGCTCGATTGTTAAGCTGAGAAGTTTCCCAACTTTTCTTCCTTTCCTTAGCTGGGGCATCCATCCATAGGTACCTTGTTCATATGATCATTCTTCCTGTGGGAACCTCAGCAAGCTATCTGACTACAGACAGCTTCAAATCCAAGGCCAATATTCTTCCTAGGCGACATGAACAGATAAGCATTTTCGAGTAGGATAACGATGAGGAGTAAGAACAGCAGCTAAATTTCATCCCCATCTCCTAAAATATTGAGATTAATTCTAACATCTCAATTTTTGTAATTCCCAAGATTGGCTGATTCGGCTAATTGAGCACATAGAAGAGAGTTGGCAGAATCACTTGCACGTCACCTCTGAAAATATCCAGTAATCACAAAGCTATTAGCAACATGGCAATCAAGTACTGAAATATATTCAAAACATATTCTGAATTTAAAGTTTGCGAAACAAGCATGGATGCATCAGGACATATCAGAAGAGAGTTAACGGAATGGGGCATGTCATCTAGCTTGAAACAAGTCAATGTTGTACTCATTTTCAAACAAAATCAAGGAACTAAACATCAATTACTTTTGCATCAATAGACAGTAAATTAACTGTATCAGGAGTACATTGGAACATCAGCCATGATCTTATTGAATGGCGGGGCAGGCTCGAGGGGCTAGATGGCCTACTCCTGCTCCTATTTCTTTTGTTCTTATTACCTGGGGATTCATCCACTCTAATGAGTAACTCTTTCCCTATTATTTCTTAACCAATGTAAATCAGCTAGATTCAGAAAATAAAAACCTGCATTTATACATCATCTTCCATCATCTCAAGATGTCCTAAACTGTTTTGCAACCAATGATGCATTTTTAAGTCTACTTGTTGTTTTAAGGTAGGAAAAATGACAACCAATTTGAGATTTGCAAACTCCCAAAACAGTAATATGATAATGAATAGGTATTCTGCTTTTAGATCGAAATAAAATCAATTTGGTCAAATTCACAGACACACTAAATTATGGGAACAGCCAAAATCTTATGTCGAATCCAAGGAGTTAAAGAAAGACCTGGACAAAAGTTGCCTGTGGGCAGAACTGTTGCAGATGAAATTTAATAATAAATACAAGGTGTTACACAAAGAAAAACATGGGGAAACATGAGGAATATTTGGTGCGAGACTTTACAAGAGAAATGGAGTGAGAGTTAACCAACCGTTGAACTAAAAACATATGAATGCAGCCACATATGGTTTTACAAGCCATGCCCATTTATTCTTCCGAAATGGGTATCTAGGTCATAACTTTCAACTTCTACTGGAGTGCAAAATGAGCATTAGATCAGTTGTACTCCCTACCCAAGTAATACACAATACACAGCACACTACAGTGTAGCCATATCCTAAAGATGGAAATGAAGACAACTGACAACATTTATACAACTAATGAAACATGAACAAACTATCCACAACAGTTCAAAAGAAGGTTAATCAAATGAAAATTGACATTGTGCGAACGATGAAATACTATGAGGGGTGAAAAATTATCTTGGTCAAGGAGTTGGATATTAGAGAAAATCTTAAAGAGCAAGGATTCAGGTCAGCTACAACAGAAGTAATGTGTAAGCAGGATAAGATATGCAACTATGAACAAGGTGTAGATTCATAAAGTGTGGAGAATGGAACATCAACCACAAAAGCATTAGAATAGTCAAGACTAAAGATGGCACAGGCAGGTTGCTTGAGATGGGGGAGGAGGTGGCTTGTTCTGTGGATACAAGGAGGTGGTCATTATGATGGAGGGTATGTGGAATCAGAATCTCAGCCTTGGGTCAAATGCTGAGGTGGCAACTGTCTGGTTCACCCTGTGACAATAGCTGGGAAGGAGGATGAAATCAGTGGGAACTGTATGAATTGTGGCAATTCAGGAGGTCAAGAAAGGGTAGACCTGTGACACCATGTGAAAGCTGGTCCCATTATCTTCAGATGATTATGCCAAGAAGCATTTAGATGAGAGAGAAGGGGAGGGGAGGTTGGTGGGTGAAGGATAGGTTCATGGAAAACTCAGGGTAATGTCTTAAGTATGAAAGAACATATTTTCTTGAGATATTATGGCTGCAATTGGGTAGTTAAGAATGTAACCAAGTTGCACTGAGCTGGACAATGGCGAAAAGGCACTGCAAGGTGATGGTATGGTTGGCCATATGAATGCTGTAGAGTGATCAAGGAGGAAAAATGCATTATGGTCACAGTAGGTGCTATTTATGACTTTGAATTTTTTCAGCCAAGCTACAGCATTGGAACAGGGTTAGTCAAACAAGGAATTACAGGAAAGATATAGATTCAGAAGGCCACAGCATAGGTGGAGAGAGGACCTGGGAGAAAAGGAAGTTTGGAGATGGGTGATAAAATTGCGCTTGCTATTATGTAATTTTATGCCTCTGGTGGATATTATTATAGAATCCCTATAGTGCAGGAAGAGGCCATCGAGTCTGCACCGATCTCAATCCCTCCCAGGCCCTATCCCCATCACCTCACTTACTTAGTCTGCTAATTTCCTGACATTAAGGGGCAATTTAACATAGCCAATCAACCTAACCCGCATATCTTTGGACTGTGGGATGAAACGGGAGCACCCAGAGGAATCCCATACAGAGACGGGGAGAATATGCAAACTCCACAGTCACCCAAGCCGGGAATCGAACCCGGGCCCCAAGCGCTGTGAGGCAGCAGTACTAACCACTGTGCCATCATGCCGCTAAACTCTGCCACATTATCCATGAGAGAGTTGGGATATATCTGACAAGGTTTCAAATGCACCTATTTTACTGAAAATTATTATACATGATAGTAAGTAACTAGAACGTCAACATGTGTAGCCACCAGGATGGAAATTCTTGTAGGTTAGAACACCTATGCTATTAACTTTCAAGGCAATGTTCTGGTTTTTGGCGATAATGATTCACATGAACGTATCCTGCTGTTTTGTTTAGTTTGTGTTTTTGAATCTTGAATCGAATTCAAGACTTCATCATAATCTGCACAGCAGACTGACGCCAGCAAGCAATATCAGCAGGAAACCAGTTGAAGCAAGTTGTTGAGAGTTGTTAATCAGGCAAGCAGCAGGTTAGATAGTTCACCAACTTGCCACTTCTCAGAAGTTGTCAATTTTGTATGTGCCAGTAAAAATATGTTTACCAGCCAGAACCTTTACCCTCTTATCTCATCTATACTGTGTTGGGATGGGACCAAGTTGAAGTCAGGAAGATTGGTGGAGTGCTTGTGGAGAGATAAGAATATTTTTACACACCCCTAAGCAGTTTTGGAGCAGATCCTCTTCCCCTTAGTCACAGGACATGCAATGGCACTGGGACAGCAAGTAAATAAAGAGTTGAAGCTTTGTGGACAAGCTTCACAAAACTACAGTTGTGTGTTATGCACAGTGTGCATTTAGTTGATTTTATTCAAGAAAAGATGAACGTCAGAGAAAATACAGGAATTCCCATAATACACAGAGGACATAAGTTAGATCACATAGCAGAAAACTGTTTGAAGAGGTTTACTTGTAACCATATTTCCCAATCTGCTTTGCAGCTAGACACAGTAATACCTCAATTTTGTCTTAGATCAGCTTCTAGGTTATCAGCAGAGTTCAGGGTTATAAACATCAAGTGTACTCGTAATACAAAACTAAAACTTATAACAAACAATTTCAGAAAAAACATAAATATGTGATGCACATTAGTGTAACAAAACAATTTTTGTAAACATTTTCTCAAACATAACGTGCATAAGATAAAGACACTGCAGTCATACAACAAGCGTTATTTGACTTAAAATAAAGTTGCAAATTCAAAAGTAATTATAGGCATTTTCACTAAATCTAGAAGTATTAAAACTTAACGTGTTGAAATTATTCTTCAAACATATAGACGTAGTGGTTTTGTAATACTGTTACACCACCTTGGCACTTCTCATAGGTGGGAGTTGCTAATCACAGACTCTGCTGAGTGAGAGGATTACTTCTAACTGTCATCAGGACCTTTAACTCTCTTTTTTTTAATTAAATCCAAAAAATATTCTGCTCATGGTAAACCTACTTACGTCAGGAAGTTTCTATGATTATTTTTACAGTTAACAGAGGATTATAGGACAAATATTGCAAATTATTCAGTGACCAGGAGCTAGTAGAGGAAAAAAAATCACAGTGACATGAATGAATGAAAGATTCCCATGGTACATCTTTGATTTCACTGTACCACTACTGAGAATATCTCATTGTAGAATGAACAGTCTCCATTGAGAGAACTAAGCCCTGTAGTGTTGAGATCCTGTGCACATAACAGCATAAGGCAGCTGTCTAAAAAGTACCAAAAAAAGTTTAACATATCATAGGATCAATATAATGCTATTGTGCATTATTACATCACCAGTATAGTATATTATACACTATAGGTATCTCAAGTAATTGAGTGACAGTTCAACAGATTATTACTGTAGACACGTGTAAATGTCTAACATTTGTAAAATAAAATTCTGTTGACAGCAATATTAAAAAAATCTTTCCACGGCGAAATTTTGGATCTAAGTTTGGGAAGATATATTGTACTGATAAGCAGTTTCACTACATTCTTGAAATTAAGTGTTTTAGTGCATTGCATCTTAAATCAACCACCTGCTCCCTACTACATATACAGTTTACTCGAATGCAACAGAATAGCTTAGTAAAACTATTTTCAAACTGCTACTTGAATCTGATTCTGGCCGAGTAACAAGTAAGTCAGTTGTTGCTATCTGCACATAACTGGAGGATTACAATTGTGTCAATCTCTGTCAACCACATTTAGAACAGTTGATTATTTGCCTCCATTTTCTGCTTCTAACCACAACAGCTGACCACTGATCTGTCACTCTGGTCTCAGCTGGCATTTTCCAATTACAAAAACAGTCACACTGTTTGCCTGCTAAAACGAGCTGCAATTTGACCAACAGTAGACAAACATTTTGATCATAAATTTGGTATCAATAAACTTTAAATTAGACAAAGATGTGTAAGTTTTAGATACAAATAACATTAAAATGACTAAACCACCTCTTTTTTTTCCTTTCTTAAACAAATGAGGTAGGCAAAACAAATTTTTTAAAAAAGTAGTTTGGGAGATTTACGAGTGTAGGATTTGTTAATCTGCTTTTGCACTGCTACAAATAAGTCAAATCTTGAAGAGAGGCATCTATAATACTGTAACATAACCAAACATCAAGTTTCTGGTCTGTCCCACAAAGCCATACAAATCTGAAAGCCTTGTCCTCCACACAAATTTCAATTGACTTTTATTTTAAAAAAGTTTCGGAGAACACAAGCAAAACCTGATATACAGAAAATGACAAAAAACACCCTTCCCTTGCAAAGACCAACACAATTAATTGCTCTGATTCTGCCATTCACATTTCAATAAAAACTCCTAACTTGCATTTTCTTTCTTCTTAACACTCTGTCACCTTACAAAAGAAAAGTCACTTAGAATGATATACATTAAAAAAAATTCCCCTTTCCCATGTTACACATTTCTCTACTGTCAGCATGTCATTGCTTCCACTTCCCATTTGCCCGACCACATTAGAACCAACCTTTTGCATTCTTGGGGCACTTTTCTTAAGCAAAACGCAGTCATCTTAAGTCAAGGGATGTACAATTGAGATGAGGTGTTTTCTTCTATTCTAGACTGGCTGTCACCTGACAGTAAAATTCTAACAGCACCAGTAGCATTGCGGCCTTTTTATGGATCACTTAATTTCAGTGACAGATTTGGGCAATGCATTGCATCAGTGCAGTTTTGTTCTCCAGTTGTTAGTTAATTCAAGGTTTCAAAGATCTTCTGAAGACTCGGGTTGCTCTTAATCCATCACTTGTTCTCCTACCAGCTGAGAAGTGAACTCCTACCGAGTGTCATGAAGTAAACTTGGCTGCTTCCACCAGAACGGACTGAAGCAAAGAAGACCTTTTAAGAGAAAATTGAATATATGACACATTTTCTACAACACAGGCAGAGATTAGCAAACGATCAAGTTCAAGTACGCCTTACCATAAAAAAAACTCATGTAAACGCACGTACCTTGTCATTTCTTTCACAAAGAAACTTTAATCGTTGCGCTCTTTTGTGCATAAATACACCATCCAAATGCCCAGTCTCTACTGAACGGATTTCAATGGCCTTTTCTCCCCAACCCATAATCTGATTGGAACGAATATAAGCTGAGTTTAAAACAGAAAGGAAAAATGTATCAGAATTTCAAAATCCAAGTCAAAATTTTTTGGACACAGATGTTAGCTGTAAAGCCGACAAGGATTCAGCTTGTGAAAGGTTCCAGGGTTAGCAAGAAAGTGCATGATCTAAATATAACTAAAACTTGCTTCAAATTATTTTATTTTCCTAGTGGCCACCATTTCTTTTATGTGAATGAAAAGACTTTATTTACTTGTGATAGTCTGATATTACTTCAATGCTTTTGATCAGTTGCAGTATTTAGTAGCACTATTTCATTAGTGATGAAACAATGATGTCGGGGGAGGTAGTGGAAGCTGATACGATAGTGATTTTTAAGGGGCATCTTGACAAATATATGAAGAGGATGAGATTAGAGGGATATGGTCCCCGGAAGAGTAGGGGGTTTTAGTTCAGTTAGGCAGCATGGTCGGTGCAGGCTTGGAAGGCCGAAAGGCCTGTAATTTTTTTGTTCTTTGATATCGAAAGGCTCAAGTCTAGATATGGATTAACCCAGAAATACATCTATAATGCGACATACAACTGCAATGTGCTGGTCATGAGAGGTTGCACTGCCTAGTGGTGAAAATGTTTTGATTTGGCTGACGTCAAATAGCAGCAGAATAGCATTTCCCTTGGGGAAGGAAAAATAACACTCAGTCCCTCGGGGAAGGAAAAAATAATAAGATCAGTCCAGTCAAATGCTCATCTTGTATAAAGAAACATTAATAATTATTATTCTGTGGTACAGTTAATCCTGCTGTTCCAGTTAGAGCAAATACAATGCCAGAACTAACTTTAAGGACAACAATTTAATTTTCGGGGAGAAGAAAAGTTTGGACATAGTATTTCATTTAAAGAGCTACTTCACATATTATGAATTTTAAAAATTCTTGTCAATACCCCACTAAATACCAGTAAGATAGCTGCAAGTAAATTTATGTAACCATCGCTATGTAGTCTCTGCCATGATTTGTAACATGATGTGTGTTTTTGGAGAAAAAAGTCAAAATAAAAATTATAATGAAAAACTGCAAAATACAATCTGCTTACTTGAGCTGTAAAAAATGAAAGGAATTTGCTGATGGCTCAGCAAGTTTATTAATGCAAGAGCTGAGGCAGGCAAACCAGGGAAGTCTGAGATGTAAACTCCAACCCTGATGGCACGAATGGTCAAACAATGATACATTACAGCCTGGAATCAGTGGCATAAAGAAAGGAGAAAAAGTTGGGAGGAACCATTTACATTAAAAGTTGAAAAGTGTTATTTGGCTATTGATGCTGATAAAAATGTTTTTCTAATGCAACTTTACTATTGTACCCTCTGAAGTGAGTTTACTAAACTATGTATATTATATATGTTGGGGTCCGAAGTTTTATTGTAATAATGGTTCAATACTAATGTGGCAAAGTCCTTTGAAGAACAAATTGTTCTTGGATGTTCAGTTTAAAAAGTAAATATGCACACTGGAAATAATAATATAGATTGTTGTTATACATTAAATTAGGAAAATTTAACAGACCACTTGCAAATAGGGATTGGGATGCAGATCACAATTTCATATAAATGTATATTTTATAAAACTTCGAGATAAATTAGGAAAATTTTAGCTTTTAAAAAGCAATGTAATTAATGAATATATAAACTAAATGAGTGACTTGCTTTAACAGTACAACACAATGATAAGTGTGCCTGTTCATGC
Organism: Mustelus asterias; assembly: GCF_964213995.1. NCBI lineage: Eukaryota > Metazoa > Chordata > Chondrichthyes > Carcharhiniformes > Triakidae > Mustelus > Mustelus asterias. The sequence goes on along the minus strand of NC_135810.1, from coordinate 74,655,610 downwards.
CTCTCATTTAGCTACAATTGAATGGGACCACTCGTGTATAATGCAATTTAAAAAGAAGCCACATTATTCTGGGTCATGCTTGTTGCCTCCTAGTAGCAAATATTACAAAGTGGCTGTATCAGGGAACTTTGGGAACACAAAATACGGAAGACCAGTTTTTGAAAAGCTGCATTATCAATTAACAGGCATAAATTTCTCAGTTTCTTGCTCTTTAGTGAAGTAAAATGGTATTGTAATAAATAAAACATTACATGAACTGTTGGCTACTACCATATTCAATAATGCAAAAGGATAAAATGAGAAAATGACAAATTCAGCCACATAAAATGATCCATCATTTACATACCGACAGATGTAGGCATCTCTCCCCATTGTAGAACCACATCTTTAGTAATTCGCCCATATGTGTTAACATAGACTCCTTCATCCTCATAGCAGACCAATAATTCCATTCCATCTGTGTTTGGAAGTATGATGATCGCATGTGGTTGGATGCTGCTTTGGATCTGCCAGAAAACAGCCTTCAATTTAGCCCATAGTACTTAATAACAATGGGCATCTCAATCTAGATATTTTTAATAGTTTTACTGTATCACTAATTTTAAATGCTTACTGCAGCTCCTTAACAATTGGTGCATCAATACATGCATTGTTTAATGCACTCCTACTTCCAAAGATTTCTGTACTTATACTCCAAGATTTTGGTTTCCCATAGATAATTTAAGGCATTTTTTTCTTGTTCATTTCCCCACAATATCTTGATTTGTATTTCTCTGCATTGGAACTGTGTCTGCAGTCTACCTTCCAATATTATTAACCTGTCTTGTTCCTCCTGCAATCTTTTACATTCTTGCTCTTTGCTGCGCCCCTAATTAGATATCATCAGCAAATATTATTCCAGCTTTTCCATTTCCAAATCATTTAAATGTGTGGACAGTCACAGCATGGAATATTGGGCACACAAATATCCACATTCCACCAAAGCATCTACATTCTATCACTCAATTTCAAAGTAGTAAATCAAAATGACGAAAATGGTCTTCTTGGTGTAAAAATACAATTTGGACATTCATCGATCCAATACGCAGGATGTGTTTCTTGTAAACTCAGTATAAAAGTGCAAATTAATTTGAAAAATTGTGCATCTTATTTGTCAACACTAAGATCTGGCATGAGAAGTGACTGCTGAAATGAAGTCTTGCACAAGATTTAGAAGAGTCTCAAATAATCATGAGTTTCTGACTACCTTAAGCTCCAAGGTATCCAGAAGACTGATTTTTTATTATTTCTATTCTCTCCTTTCTGTCTACTAGTCATCAATCTGTTTTCATAGCTTTATTCCCTTTAATATTGCTGTAATAAGTCTCTTATATACACACACACTATATATTTATCCATTGCTTGCTGCTGTATTTGACATATATCCAAAAGGAAGGAATGATAGGCTGAAAATTGGCTGTCATAAAAAAAAACATTTGTTTTATGGATACCTTAGAGCTTCTGTTAGTGAGAAGCACAACATTTTTAAAACACTTCTAAATCTTGTGCAGGTATCAATGCAATTCAGCAGTCATCTGTAATGCCAGAAATTTACAGTGTTGAGAGATAAGATGCACATTCTTTGAAATTAACTTGCACTGTTGTGCAAAGGACCCGAGGTTCAATGATGCTTTCTGGTACTGAGTTTATACAAAACACATTTATATCCTGAGATTCAGATTTGGAAAAATGAGTATTTATTTTTTTACATTTCCAGCATTTTGATCTACTTATAAATTATGAGGTCTTTATTCAGAACTTAGAGTTTGTTTTTAAGATACATCTATATAAGCTTTTATTAATCCTCAATTATAGTAGGACAAAACAAGTGGCAATTTTGATCACCTTTGATTTGTCTTAAATGAAATTAAACTCTGAATCAGCAATTTTGTTCAAATATTGAAAATCACGCAAAAATTGTCAAGCATTTGAACACCATCATTGCGTCTCATATCAGTAATTTTTTTTTAGATACTATTTTACTCTCCAGAAAAGGGAATGAACATAATCTTACATGCGTTGGCAGATAAATATCATACACCGTTCCTGAGTCCACATCAACAGCATGGAACCCAGCACTGGAACCATAGATCACTTTTAGCCTCTGCCCTTCCTCCACTGTAAGATCTACCAGTAATGGCCTGTGCAACAGGTCTGTAAACGACTGCAAGGAAAAAAACAAAGTCAGGCATCACTGCACATTTAATCTAGTAACTCATAGGTATCTCTGCAGTAACCTTTTCAATCTATTGTACAGCTTCAAATAATTTCTCATGTGCAGATAAATTCTGAATTATCCCCACCTGCCAAGAAGCTGCACGTGGCCTCAGGACTTGACATTGAATGTGGGCAGCACGGTGGCACAGTGGTTAGCACTACTGCCTCACAGCTCCAGGGACCTGGGTTCAATTCCCGGCTTGGGTCACTGCCTGTGTGGAGTTTGCACATTCTCCGTATTTGCGTGGGTTTCCTCCGGGTGCTCCGGTTTCCTCCCACAGTCCAAAGCTGTGCAGGTTAGGTTAATTGGACATGCTAAATTAACCCTTAGTGTCCTGGGATGTTAGAGGGATCAACTAAGCGGGGATAGGGCCTGGGTGGGATTGGTGTCGGAGCAGACTCGATGGGCCGAATGGCTTCCTTCTGTAAGGATTCTATGATTCTATGACACCAATACCATGTGTTCTTCTTCAGAATGATGTAGAATTAATGCTGATAATGGGCATTCTAACGAAATAAATGCTGACTTGTAGTTATAACATGAATAAACTAATTATTGTTAAATGTTTATTGTTCATAAATTGAATCATCTTTCTCTCTCAAGGTGACATTGCTGGAGTATATGAGATTTTTTAAATTTGCATTTACTAATAGTACTTAGACAGTATGAAAGAACCTTTAATGAAAAACTTATTTTTGGAATGTGGGTGAAACCGGTAAGGCAACATTTATTGCCCCAAAGGAGTTAAGAATCAACTATGTTGGGTGAATGATTGTCATGTATTGGCCAGAGTAGAAGAGGTGGCAGGCTCCCTTTATTGATGGGCAACCTAACCTGATGGCAGGAGATTGCTGTGGGTGAAGGACAGTCAGAAATGATAATTTCCACTTTATCACAACATCTCATCTTTCTTGCTGATCCTTAATCTTTGCAAGTCCATGGATTTAACAAATTCATGGCTTACATAATAGTGTCATTCACATAACCTATACTGTAAATAGAAATCTACATCATATTATTGATGTTTTGAATGGTCAAAAGTATTTTAGCACACATTCTTGAAATCAAATGCTACTATATACTTCTAAAGTAACTTCCACAATCCAATGGATTTAAGTTTTATGAACCCAAAGGGCACATAGCGTGATCTAATCTGACAGTAAGAGCTGGTGTACTTTTCATGAGTACCAGTCTTCTTCCTGTACTTTAGCCACACCTATCTACAGACCTATTTACAAAGAATGAAGCTATTTAGTATTTTTGACTTGGAGCTCTTTAGTTTGAAAGCAGGATTGTCTGGGCTTTCAGCTTATCTATGAGAACGATTACATATTTGATCACTGGTTTAACTTGGGATTGTGCCCTGTAGCTGAAGCCGGAGAAGAGGGCACAAATAGAGACAGCAGAATATGATCACAATGAACAGGAGAGGCTATTGAGAGTTCAAAAGATGCAGTGAATAAAAGCAAAAAGAGTTCAATGGATAACTTCATGACAGTAGAGAGTGGGAGGGAAAGAACAAGAGTTGGTCTAGAATCTTACCAGAGAGGAGTGACTGAGCATAGTAAAAAGCCACGATCAAAAATAGACTCTTTTAAAAAAAAATCAGATCCTCAGTCAATTAAAAACGCTTCCTCTGATACAGTGGATATGTTGGCTATAAGGTGCATGCAGTTTTAAGAAAATGAATTTCAGAAGCAAGCCAAACTGAGAAATAGCTGGCTCACTTTACATGCACAGCACAGAAACAGGCTATTTGGTCCAACTAGTCCATGCCAATGTTTATGCTCCACTCAAGCCTTCTCCCCTCTTTTTCATTGAAATCTACCATAATAATCCCTCTATTCTCTTCCCCCTCAAATGATTGTCCAATTTCTCCTAAAAGCATCTGTACTGTTTACTTCAACTATTCCCCACAGTAGCAAGTTGGCGGAATGGACGGACAGGTGGCAGATGAAGTTTAACGTGGAGAAATGTGAGAGATTAATTTTGGTAGGAAGAACATGGAGACACAGTATAAAATAAAGGTGTCATAATCCCAGTTAATCTTACTGCTAGATGAGAAGCTACCAGAATGGAACCCTGGTTCAAAAAAAAACATTTAATTTGAAAAAAACATGGAGGAATAGAGTCACAGGAATGCCAATTAACTTTTGACAACAAAAAATGTTAAACATGAAAAGTTTGACCAGAATAAATATTCCTTCACTCCCCTTACCTGCACAAATGTACAAAAATTTCAAGGACATCACGGACTATACAATAAATCTTATGTATAATGTTCTCAGTCCCTCTAACCCAACAGACTAACGGTGGTCAGACAACACCCCACTCCGAAACCAAGTGGCAGATGCCACTTAATTGATCCTCTATGGATTTCTCCTCAAAGTCTCCCCCAGATGATTGTCACATGAGTGTTTCCAAACTTCCCTCTCAAAATGACATGCTTTGAAATCTTCCAAACACTGTTTTCCCTCAGCTGTTTTCATCATGGTTTCACATCCAGGCTTTCCAACTATCTTTTCAAACAAGGCACTCTCACAGCTGTTTAGCAAGGATCTACCTCCAGGTTGTCCAACTCCCCTTTCAGTATTCCTTTGTCTCGAATGGCCATAGCATCTAAACTTCCACACAAACTCTCAGGTACTCAGTCCACAACAGAATACTATTATTATCAAAGACTGGAAATAAGGACACCAAACTTATGATCGCTTCAAAATTCAAAAAGATCTCTTCCCTGAAAGTGGCCCCTGGTTGCTAAGCAATAGTTCATTCTTTCTCCAATCTCTATTTACTTTACACATCATAAACTCTTGCAGCACAACACAGTCACAGCTTGAACAGAAACAAAAAAATCCCTGAAACAAACATCTTGGCTCAACACAAATGTAACTAGAGTTTTACCCTTCCTTACACAGAAACATGAAATTAAACTCACATAAATCTACACCTATTTCTAATATCCAATAGGACAAACAAAGATCACTTAAGACTACCTCTGCTCCTTGACAAAGGTACAACTCCAAAGGAGATGTAGAAGCAAAGAGACCTGGGTGTATATGTGCATAAAACATTGAAGGTGGCAGGATAACATGAGAGAGTGGTTAAACAAAAAGTATTAAGTATCATGGGTTTCATTAATAGGGGCTTAGAGTGCCAGAACCAGGATATCATGTTGAGCTTGTATAATATACTAGCTCAACCCTGGCTGGGGCATTTCATCCTGTCTAGGCACCGTCCTTTATGAAGGATAGGAGAGAGCACAGAAAGGCTTCATGAGAATGGTTCCAGGCATGGGGAATCTCAGTTATGAAGACATCAGAGAAGTTGGGGCTGTTTTCCTTGGAGAAAAGGCGGCTGAGAGAGATGCTGATTGAGGTATTCAAAATTACAAGGGATCTGGACAGAGTTGATAGGGAGAAAAAAAATTAATGCAGTGAATGGTTAAGGTCTGGAATGCACTACCTGAGATTGTGTTGGAAGCAGGCTCAATTGTGGCATTCAAAAAGGAATTAGAATCGCACTTGAAAAGGAACAATGGACAGGATTATGTGGAAAAGGTGGGAAAGTGCACTAGGTTATTTGATCATTCAGAGAGTTGATGCAGACATGATGGGCCCAATGGCCACCTCCTCCTGCACAGTAACATTTCTGTAATCCTGAGTTCCATATTCTCACCGCCCTTTGGTAAAGAAATTTCCTCTGAATTCCCTTTGGATTTCTTGGAAACCATCTGCTTATACTCTACCTGCAAGAGGTGGTGGTGTTGTCATGCACTTATTGCCCTTATCCTTTTAAGTGATAGTGATCATGCATTTGAAAGTTACTGTTCAAGCAGCCTCAGCGAGTTGCTGCAGTACATCTTGTAGATGGAACACATTGCAGCCATGGTGTGCCAGTGGTGGAGGGAGTAAATATTTAGAATCCCTACAGTGCAGAAAGAGGCCATTCGGCCCATCGGGTCTGCACTCTGTCCGTCTGACAGAACATGTTACCCAAGCCCTATCCCTGTAACCCCATGTATTTATCCCACGGGTCCCCCTAACCTACACATCTTGGAACACTAAGGGGCAATTTATGATGGCCAATCAACTTAACCTGCACATCTTTGGACTGTGGAAGGAAGCCAGAGCACACGGTGGAAACCCACGCAGACATGGGGAGAATGTGCAGACTCCGCATGTGGAGAGTTCGCTTGATGATAATCCCATCCAGCTGGAAAACAGTGGAGAGACACTGGAAGAGGACGGTATGGTTCACTGTGTCAAAAGACTGCAGATAGATACAAAAGTGTCCAGAGGGGCAATTTTTTCACACAGAGGGTGGTGAGTGTCTGGAACAAGCTGCCAGAGGAAGTAGTAGAGGCGGGTACAATTTTATCTTTTAAAAAGCTTTTAGATAGTTACATGGTACGATGTGAATAGAGGGATATGGGCCAAATGCGAGCAATTGGGATTAGCTTAGGGGTTTTAAAAATAAAAGGGCGGCATGGACAAGTTGGGCCGAAGGGCCTGTTTCCATGCTATAAACCTCTATGACTCTATAGGTCCCGAAGGGCGAGGAGCTATAGTTATTACTGAGGTAAGCAATTATATAATGATCACTCTTTCCTGGAGTATCATTTAATATGCAATCTTTAATTAATCTTGTCACTTGATCCGATTCCACAACATATTGTTCTAAAAAACTATTCCCAATACACTCTGTGAGCTGTGATCAAGGCTACCTTTGCCAATATAATTTGTCCAATTTGTACGAAGATCAAAGCTGCTCATGATTATTGCAGTCCCTTTCTTACAAGCCCCTATTATTTTTTGATTAATGCTCTGTCCTACAGTTTAGCTGCTGCTAGGGGGCAGATAGACTACTCCCACCGGCGACTTCTTTCCTGTTATTTCTTATTTCTACATCAGATCTTCTGAGCCAAGATCAGTTTTCAGTACTGTATTCATCTCATCCTTTATTAGCAGAGTGACCCCACCTTCTTTTCTTTTCCGGCTATCTTTCTGAATGTCAACTATCCCTGGTCACCTTACAACCACACCTCTCAGATGACTATCAGATAATCTCTTTTTCTATTTGTGCTATCTGTTCATTCATTTTATTATGAATGCTGTGTATGTTTAAACACCAGCCTTTAATTAGGTCTTTTTGCTTTTCCCCTGCTCTGACCCTATGTTGGTACACACTAACCCTTCCTGTCACACTCTGGTTATCATTACCCATATCACCAATTTACACTATTGCCTTTCTCTTTAACTTGCTAAATTTTCCCTCATTTTAAACTAAACAGATGAGAAGGGATTTAAGTAATATCTCTAGCCCTAGTTATTAGATTCACCAGGACAATGGCCCCTGCATGGTTCACCTGAGACCCATCCCAAACAAAAAGTTTCTTATTTCCTTAGCACAAGTGCCAACACCCCATGAATTGAAACCCATTTTTCCCACACCATTCTTTGAGCCATGCATTCAACTCTGATTTAACTGACCCAGTACCACTTAACTTGTGGCTCAGATAGTAGAATCATAGAAACCCTACAGTGCAGAAGGAGGCCATTCGGTCCATCGAGTCTGCGCTGACAACAATCCCATCTAGGCCCTATTCCCGTAAGCCCACATATTTACCCCGCTAATCCCTCTAACCTACGCATCCCGGGACACTAAGGGGCAATTTAGCATGGTCAATGCACCTAACTCGCACATCTTTCGACTGTGGGAGGAAACCAGAGCACCCAGAGGAAACGCATGCAGACACAGAGAACATGCAAACTCCACAGAGTAATAAAGCCATTATCATTATGATTCTGCTTTTTAATTTAGTTTTTAAAGACTTTTTAAAAACAGTTTATTTATTAGTGTCACAAGTAGGCTTACATTAACACTACAATGAAGTTACTGTGAAAATCCCCTAGTTGCTACACTCCAGTGTCTATTCAGGTACACTGAGGGAGAATTTAGCATGGCCAATGCATCTAACCAGCAAGCCTCTCGGACTGTGGGAGGAAACCGGAGCACCCAGAGGAAGCCCCACGCAGGCACAGGGAGAACGTGCAGACTTCGCACAGACAGTGACCCAAGTGGGAATCGAACCCGGGTCCCTGATATTGTGAGGCAACAGTGCTAACCTCATGTCACCAGATTTAGTAGTAGTACTTGTGGAAAATTGTCATAACTGTTGACACGGCATAAATTTTCCAAAAACATGAACGGACATGTATTTAAATAGCGTCTTTCACAATAGTGTTTCCTGCAGCACACCACAGCAAATTAACTTTTTTTTAAAAAAAGAGTTATCGCTGTTGTAGTGCAGGCAATGTGGGAACCAGTCTGCACACAACAACTCACGGAAACCGTTTGAGTGATACTGATGGCAGGGTGAATATTGGCCAGAGCATGCCTGTTACTCTTCAAAAAAAACGCCATTGGATCTTTTAAAGACCTGGTGGGGCAAATGAGACCTTGACTGAAAGTCTATCCATGCAGCACATCCTCAGATTTGCACGAGAACATCAGGCTAGTCTTTTAGGCTCGGATTGGGACTTGAATCCACAACTTTCTGACTCGGAGCCAGAGCGCTACTCATCTGGGCCACGGCTAATACCAACTGCAAACCAAAACTATGACAAATATTTTCTGGAGATACCACTCACCTTAAAGGCCATAAATTTGTGATATGGCTTTGGTGCCCATGCATAGACTTCCACAGAATTCTTCAAAGCAATCACTAAAAACTTGATCCTCTCATATTTTACTGGGAAAAAAAAATAGTTTTTAGTATTGTATAGACAGAAGCAAAATATCTGCAGATTATAATTAAACAATTTCAAGTAGCGTTACGATTTCAATCAGCAGGTTAACATGATGCTGTGACAAAGTTTACAAAAAGCATAAAATAGAAACCGAACAGAATGGAAAAGGATTGAAGTAATTCAAAACTGTGGAAATATCATGGGAAGAAAGAACTAAGATCTGCAAATATCTTGGAAAATGTGTCATCAATTGTTAACCAACTTTGGGAAACCAGTACTCAGAAAGATTTCATTTTTAACCACGAACATTTTAACCAGAAAAGCCAAAAATGCCTTATTCACCTTTCAAGCTACACAATATCTAGGTTTGGTTAAATTATACTCCTGATTTGTTTTAGTCTTATTGGATCAGTGAACTAAAATAATGATACCATTGCATGGATGTAACTCAATAACAATACAGCATAAGTCAAAGAAAAAGTTTTAAGACAACTTTCTAACAGTTAGAATTCAGTAATGTTCTGAGAGCAATACAAAATAAAAGGTTAGCTATTTCAACATAAACCATTATTGCATATTAAAAGAGGGTGTCTGCACAGAAGTCAGACAGGAATCTCAGTTAAAATGTAGTGAAATATTTTCCACTTTTTTTAAAACAACATTTTTATTGCATGTACACCTACAGCACAGAAACAAGTAATTTGGCTCAAGTGGTTTATGCCAGAATTTATGCTTCACATGAGTCTCCTTCCAACCAATTTTATCTAACCCTACTGTCATCAATCCTTCTATGCCTTTCTCCATCATGCGCTTATCTAATTTCCCCTAAAAGCATATATGCTATTTGCCTCAATTAATCCTTCGAAACCAAGGGTCTACTGAAAATCTTAAACTGATTATTAGCAAAGAAAAAGTACTGCAACATTAAAGAGACAAAAAAACTGACCGATTTCCTGGGCCTGGTGGTCAGCACTCTATAGAGTTTAAAAGGGGTGGTTACAGAGTTAATGGTTGGGATTGATGCTGATCTCCCAGAATTGGAAGGTAGTAAATGTAATCTCATGATTCAAAAATATGAGGGAGAGAGAATACAAGGAACTATAGGCCAGTTAGTATGACATCAGTAATAAGGAAAATGCTACAGTCTATCAAAGAACTTGGTAAGATGGCACATAGAATTTACAATCTGATCAGGCATGATTCTGAAAAGTCTTTGAGCTGAAGAGTTAACTCTGATTCTCACTTTACAGATGTTGCCTAACCTGAACATTTTCAGCTTTTTCTGCTCTTATTTCAGATTTTCAGCATTCACCGCATTTTATTTTAGAATTATGAACAAAAGTCCATTATCTCTATTTAACATAGCCACTTGCAAGGTTGAAATGAGTATTTCCCCCCCAGACCTAACAACTATGTGTAGCGCAAAGCTGAATTTTTAAACATTCCCTTCAAAAGCTATATATATTTATATATATCATTTTGGTAGGACAAATTTAAATGTGGATTACAGGGTCAAAGGTAGGGTTCTGAAGAATGTGGAGGAACAGAGAGATCTTGGGGTTCATATCCATAGATCTCTGAAGGTTGCCACTCAAGTGGATAGAGCCGTGAAGAAGGCCTATAGTGTGTTGGCGTTCATCAACAGGGGGTTTGAGTTTAAGAGCCGTGGGGTTATGCTGCAACTGCACAGGACCTTGGTGAGACTGCATTTGGAATATTGTGTGCAGTTCTGGTCACCTCACTACAAGAAGGATGTGGAGACACTGGAAAGAGTGCAAAGGAGATTTACCAGGATGCTGCCTGGTTTGGAGGGTAGGTCTTATGAGGAAAGGCTGAGGGAACTTGGGCTTTTCTCTTTGGAGCGGAGGAGGTTGAGAGGAGACTTGATAGAGGTTTATAAGATGATGAGGGGGATAGATAGAGTGAACGTTCAAAGACTATTTCCTCGGGTGAATGGAGCGGTAACTCGGGGGCATAACTATAGGGTTCATGGTGGGAGATATAGGAAGGATGTCCGAGGTAGGTTCTTTACACAGAGAGTGGTTGGGGTGTGGAATGGACTGCCTGCAGGGATAGTGGAGTCAGAAACTTTAGGAACATTTAAGAAGCTATTGGATAGGCACATGGAGTACGTCGGGATGATAGGGAGGAAATAGCTTGATCTGGGTTTCAGACAAAGCTCGGCACAACATCGTGGGCCGAAGGGCCTGTTCTGTGCTGTACTGTTCTATGTTCTATAAAACCAAATCAATTACAGCACCATCATTACAAGTGCCTCGATATCACTTTTATAATATGGGGCCAGAATGGCTCACAGAACTCCCACTGTGGTCTAATTAATGTTTGATTGACGTTTAACATGATCTCTCAGCTTTTCCATTCTTTCTTTCTAGAAATGAACCCCATTGCTTGGTTTGCACTTTCATTTTACAAATGACCTTATTAACCTGCATTACTAATTTAGTGATTTATTTATTTGTAACCTTTAGTCTTCTATCTCATTTAGATTCTTATTATCCAAGCAGTATGTGGACATCTCATTCTTCCCACCACAGTGCAACATTTATGGACCATAAGTTTTAAATGTCTTTCCCATCTCAGAAATATTTAAACACTGAAATTAAGCAGCGAACAAAAAGAGATCAAGTATAATAATAAAATTAAATTCTGAACTGTCCTCAGGTATTCATCATTTGGTTAGAAACTCTATCATAGATCCTCTATGTCTCAAACAAGAGCCCAACTCTTTAGTCATTCAATTATGAATTTTCTCTGTAAAGCATAAGATCAGAAGAATAATTCTGGCATTTATTAGAAGGCTCTAATCCCATCTTTTTCTCTTCTGGTGTCAATGAACTGAAATATATTTCCAGAAGTTGTTTTGTGTGTTAAAATTTGTCATGTGGAACAGGGAGAGGAGGGAATAGAGAATAAATCACATTGAGAAACTTCCTTTCTGAAAGTGCAATGTTTTCCAACAAGATTTAAAAATCACTTTTGCTTCTCCATTTCTTTCAAGTCTGTTCCCCAGCTACATGGCAACACACAGTACTTGCAATGTCACTGTAGCTGTACACTATGACGTTCACAAAGCAATGAGCCAATTAGTAGTACAAAAATATTTAATCCCCAATAAACAAAAGAAAATAAGAAACGTAGGTGCTCATACCAGAAAGTATCAGAGGGTAGAACTTACTACCAGAATAAAGTGATTATTGCAGGAGATTTGGGGGTTGAAAAATGGATCAAAAACGTTTTGGCTACGGAGATGTATGTGATGGAGCTTACAGCAACTGGGGTGGAAAAGAGAGAAGAGCCTTTTAACAAAACCTAACAGCCTTGATTTTTCATCGAGAACAATGGGGAGACTAATGGCACTCGCCATTATAATGCAGTAAATCAGGCAGCAATTTCCAGAGAGAGCACATGTGCAGTTAAACATGGAAATTTGAATGTTGCTCTCTGAGCTACTTTGCTCCTCCACAAGCTATACTGATGCCGCACCAACAGGCCTGGCATTAAAATACATGCAACCATGTAAGGTTGGAATGATAAGCAGCGAGGCTCAAAGCAGCGAGACCAGGAGCCAGTCAGAGTCACGTTCGGAAAGAGGAATCAAAATGTGACATTGCAGGGAAACATGTAGTGATCAAGTGGTGAGTATCTTCTATTTCTGTTATCCAAGCCAATTAATTTCAATTGGAGAAAGTAGAGCATCAGTTGAAATAATAATATAAGCAAAGGCAAAACTAGGTATTAATTAAAATTTAAAATAATTACTGAAATTACAAAGATGGCAGAGAAAATGATGTGCTGCAGTACGTGGGAATTCGCGGACAGCAGTGTAATCTAAGGCAAACATGTCTGCAGTTAGTGTCTGTAGCTGAGGACCTTGAACCAGTGTCCTTGAGTGGGAATCTGAGCTACAGACATTGTGATGCATCAGGGAAGGGGAAGTTACCCAGGGGGTCGAGAGTGAGTCTCAACGACTGTGCTGCCTGCCCAGTGACAGGACCAGCTGCTCTGGGCTGGAGAGGAACCATCAGTAGGAAGGGGAGGATCGAGTTCTCATTCACCACATTGGTACAAACAACATGGATAGGACTAGGAAAGAGGCTCTACTTAGATTAGCAGCTTGGGACTAAATTAAAAAGCAGAACCACAAAGATGTTATTCTCAAATTATAACCTGAGCCATGAGCAAATTGGCATCGGGTAAATACGATTGGTTTGGGAAATTTTTATTCATGGGATACTGGCACCAGTACTACGGAAAGTAAGAACTGTACTGGTGGAAGAGTTTCACCTGAACCATGCTGGGGTCGGTGTTCTGACAAGTTGTATAACTAATGTGGTAGAGAGCGCTTTAAACTTAACAGTGGGGGTGAGGGATCAAGTGAAGGTAATGTGATAAATTAAAAGGAAAGGACAGGGCAAGAAAGCAAGGTAGCAATAAAAAGTAATGATAATCAGAGGGTAGCAGGAAGAGACAGAGCATATAAATTTAAGAGTGCGCCAACAGGTAAAGCCAGAGCTTGCCAAAGTAGCAATAAGACATAATTAAAGGCTTTCGGGGCGATCATGGTCAGTTCTGTTTCCTTGACATGTGTTTACTGGTCCTTTTGTATCTTTGCATTAATTATAAAAATGTGACATTATGTGCAATGGCCTTGGTGTGCTTCATGGAATTGATAGGGAAGAGGTCTGTGAGTAGTGTGACATACATATGAAGAGCTGCAAAGTTTATTTTAGATGATGAGGCTTGACTTAGGCTGACAGGATTGCCTAATCAGGAAAGCTCATTAAGGTGACATAACCTTTGTTATCACTTTGGCTCCTTGATTTGGATGCCTACAAATCTTCCATAATGATCCTCAAATCAGATTCCTGCTCCTCAAGCTCCTGCTTAGACTCAACACTTCATTCATCCTGTGCGGCTGGTGGAGCAGAGTCACTGTCTTCATCTTCCAATGAGCCCCCACTGGACAGAGCTAGATTGTGCCATAAACGACAGACAAGAACACCAAGGGAAACATGCTCAGGAGGATATTGAAATGATCCGCCTGAGCGGTCAAGGTAGTGAAACCTCACTTTGAGAAGGCCAATTGTCCTCTCAATTACTGTCCTTGTGAAGACATGCCTGTGGTTGTGGCTCTCCTTTGCTGCAGCCTTGGGTGTCTCAATGGTGTCTGAGGTCACATACCAACCGATTCAAGAACAGCTTTTTCCCTGCTGCCATCAGAATTGTGAATAGACCTACCTTATATTAAGTTGATCTTTCTCTACATCCTAGCTATGACTGTGACACTACATTCTGCACACTCTCCTTTCCTTCTTTACATAATGTATGCTTTGTCTGTATAGCACGCAAGAAACAATACTTTTCATTGTATGCTAACACATGTGACAATAATAAATCAAATCAATCCCCTAGGAGACAACCATCCAAGCGAGTTGGAGCAACAAAGTGTCTTGGCACCTGGGAATGACGTAGGATGTAGGCATCCTGACAGCTTCCTGTGTCCATGGTACAAACCTACAGTATCTGATTCTTGTGGTCTCACACAGTCTGAATGTTGAGGGAGTGGAAGCCCTTTCTGTTGACAGAGGCAGTTGGCTCAACTGCTGGTGCCTTTATGGGCACGTGTGTGTAGTCAATGGCTCCTTGGATGCAGGGAATCCAACTTTGGCAGCAAATTCTCTGGCTCGCTCTGCCTGGTTAGACTTGCTGGTCTGAAAATGAATGAAGGTACTGACCCTTCAGAACAGTGCGTTGGTGACGAGCTTGATGCATTTGTCCAGCTGACTGGGAGACACCACATAGACCTCCCACTGACCCCTGGAAAGAACCTGAGACGTAGCTCAGGACAACAGTCACCCTAAGAGCCAATGACATAGGGTACCCACATACACAGTTGGAGGTGATTTTGGGATCGATCATTTCACATATGGAGTTGACAGCACACAAATCTTGCTTTGCAATGTTCATTTGCCACAACATCAGCACAGTATTTCCAGCAGCACCAGTGCCATTTGCACTCCTATTGCCTAAATGCCAGTGAGTGGGATTTCAAATATAGTCATAAGAAGTGTCAAAGGCAATTTTGTGATCCCATTGTGTTCAAGTCACTTTCCATCTGCCAATGTTTAGTTCACTTTGTGGACTCCTAGCTGACAGATCTTTTCTCATTCGGAAAGAGGTCTCCAGAGGCGTAATGCAGTAACCGGCCGATTTTTCAATCAAAGTTACACTGTTATATGATTTGGAATTATATTTTTAAAATGAAGGATATTTGTTCTTAATGCTTCCTAAACCTGGCGACATTGCACATACTAGACACCATTTTCATGGCAAATTTTAACCACTGCAAATATACTTGCGTACATACCTCAAGGCACAGCAAACAGTAAACATGTGTTGCAGGGTCAATGCAATAGTATTTTGATTGATGAAACCTTACGCCAAAAGTGATTTAATAAAAGGACTTCATTCACACAGATACTACAGGTCAATGGCAAATGAAAATAAACAATGTATGCCTTCTTAGTTGTAATGCTGCAGGCACGTCAATTTTTTTGCAACTTTGCTACTTTGTTTAGTGATGTTTTAAAGCGCATATAATTTTCTCACCAACTTTGTAGTGTACGCATCCTTCCAAGTCCCCAACTGTTGTCCAACCTTGCTTTTTCTCTACTTCAGGATCATTGTGCAATATCTTGTTTCTTAACCAGGACAGGTAATATACTCGCAATTTGTTTTTCTTCCCTTTAAGCAGATAATACAAAATTATTGCAGCTTAAGTTTAGAATAATAGCTTATCTGTGTAACGTAATATAATAAAAGTATATAGCAAAATATCATAACACGAGTATTGTAGTTTGTAACGATATGCCCATGAATCTGCTGCCAAGAGTTTTGGATGAAGTGCAGCTGAATGATTCATACCTGGCCTCTTCTCACTGAAGTTCTTTTTCAGTCTTTGTACTGAAAAGTTAGAGAGGTGTCTGCCTGGCTGAGATTTGGAGAGGGCCTGAAGCAGGTCAGACCAGGAATCATTACACCTTTCCATGTATAATAAGCTTACTTCACAGCTAAAACCTCGATGATGATCGAGTGTAGTTTTACTCTAACTCACCCGAATTCAAGGAACAGCTTTAGAGAGGACAACTAAAACCATTGAACTGTAACAAAGTGAAAAGGTTCAGTACATAATACATAGAAACAACTTAAATTTGATGAGATATCTAAGCCAAGTGAAAATATTTTCTCGGAGACAGAGCTCACCTATGGGATTTGATCAATGATGTAGAACTCCAAATACAGAGGGGTACCATTTTGCCCTCCCCTACATCCAAATATAATTGTGGTGGCAACAGGCACTCAAAGACTGGCAATACAAACTAAGTGGAGCTGTAAGAGTATCTACAAAAGTAAAAGGACTCAGGCAGTGAGACGTCAACGGAATTAACCCAATTAGATTCTGAACAAGAAGAATATTAAACTGGAGAAGAACCACTACTCCGGGTGGGGGAGAAGGAACACCGTCCACCAGAACTGGAGACATTTGACAAGCAAGCAGGAGCAGCACTGATGACTTTTTGAAGTGAGAAAGCTACTTTGATAGTGGAGTCTGATAATGAAGGCAAATTCGAGTACGCACAACTTTCTCGGGAATAATTTCACCAAATCCAATCTGATACCAACTTCTGCTGAAGAATCATGGCATAATTTGTTTGGTAGGGTAACAAACTACCATAAGTATAAGGGACGGAAATTAAGATACCACTACTTAATAGTAAGGCGCACAATTTATTCATGTGGATCCAGTAAAGGTCAAAAACTATGAAAATGTACAATGTGATATTGTGGTTACTTTTGACACAGGCAAGCTTTTTTCGAAGAATTTGCATGGAACTCCACACAGTTATTTGGGAAATAGTCAATCAAGCTAGAAGGTATTTGGAAACTGTGGCAGAATGGAGAGTTTAACAGATAATAATACTGAGTGGCAATTAATTTAGAAAGAACTCAAGTTGGTCTAAGAACATACCAGTTTGATCAGTACATGCAAGGTTGTTGCACTGTGTTGTCTGTGTGGAGTTTGCACATTCACCCGTGTCAGTGCGGGTTTCCTCCGGGTGCTCCAGTTTCCTCCAACACGCAAGGTGTGCATGTTAGGTTGACTGGCAATGATAAATTGCCCTTTAGTCAAGTGGAACTAGCAGGGTAAATACGTGGGATTACGGGGATAGATAGGGCCTGGGTAGGATTGTTGTCAGTGCGGGCTCAATGGCCTCCTTCTGCACTGTAGAGATTCTATGAAGTGAGACAATATGACTTTATTGCAGAATTTCAGAAAGCAAATGGATGGCCAGATTCTTCCCATTCCTGAGCTATACGGCACAGAGAGATCTGTAATGCTTCAACACTGGCAATGTCAAATGTGCATGATATTAAAATTTTATTCTTTATTCTTTAATCATGAATTGGATTGGCATATTACAATTGGTTGTAAACTTGTTCCTTGAGACATCATAATTAAGCAAACTGCTTGCAGCTTGAATGTGTTTACAAACCAGATAACTAGATCGGAGAGTTCCAAAGTTTTGAAGCAGACTTAACACTTGTAAAAATTTCACATTGACAAAAGTCTACAAGGCAAGACAGCTTGTATCCACAATAGACAGAGCAGATTTTGGAATATGGATTATAAATTAGAAGTTGTGCATGAATTAGACTCGGTAGGCCATTATAGGCAATATAATAAAAGCAAAACATTGCAGATGCTGGACCTACGAAACAAAAGCAAAAAACACTGAAAATACACAACTGGTTGAGTTAATGTTTCAGGTCGGTGATTTGTCAGATCTGCACTTCTACGTATAGAACTGCCAGGCCTGATGTGTATATTCAGCATTTTCTACAGGCCATATTATCTTCTCCAAAACAATATCCATGGTTCAATAAAATTACATTCCATTAACATTCTGTACGAGGTGGTCTTTGGTGCAGTGGGCAGCATCCCTACCTTGAACCAGAAGTCCTGGGTTCAAGTCCCATTCTGGGGGCTCGATGGCTACAGAAGTACATTCACAATGTGGCTAAAGTAAATTTTTCCAATACCGCTATGGCAGACAGAGAGAGAAGGAAGGTCTCCTGGTCAGCCAAGCTTGATGTAGAGTGGCACACCTCAAGCTATAGACTCTGGTGAAAAGTTGGTGGCCTGTTCTTGGAAAAACTAGCTATGGAAACAGGCATGTGCTTCGACTGCCCCTTGCATCATTAGACACAGCAAGCTTCTAAGTCTAACAGTCTCTGGTACAAGTATCAAGTTGTCCGCTGATGACAGATGAGAAGAAACTCAGGTTATCGTTTGGCGTGAGGCCCTATTTAAGAGAGATGATCTGAGCAAGATAGATGTAGATGGTATGAAGTTCTAAAGGATCAAAGAGTTCCTGGTTAATTTGTTTCTTTTCCCCAGGAGATGAAAGAAATTTGTTTTTATGTAGAGGTGGAATAAATTAAGGGAAATACTAGTTGAAATCATTTTTTGAACATACCATTCCCATTCAAATTCGTCATGGGTTTAAGTTATGTTTTGTAACCCACTATTTTTTGCCAGAAGCAAAATTAAATGTTAAAAACTAACAATTCATTGCTCACTAAACATTCCTCTAAAAATAAATGTTTTTATAATTCTAAGCTTTGCATCCATATTCTTAATTATATAGTATTTTGCAATTTTACAGGTTTATGTAGTAAATATTTTGTAATTAGGTATATCTCTCCCTCAAAACACAATTTGTTTTTTTCCATTCAGATGCCATCATTCACTCAGTTCCAATAAACAAGAACTGTTGATTACAGGATACTACTTTTATTCACAATGAGATTTAGTAAGAAAACCATTAAATACTCTTGCAATACATATCACTCTCAACCCTGAAAGGTACTATTCCATTTCCTGTTAGTCTTCCTATTTCAACAATAATATTTCCCAGAATAGGGGTACAGAATGAATGGCTCTCAGTTTTCAGTCGTCGTTCTGTAATCAACTACTTGAAAAAAATGTGTTCACATAATACTCCAGAGCATTTTCTCAGAGTTTAGAACTCGGTTTTGCACTCTTAGCCAATCAAATTTGAGTTCTCAACCTTGGGTATGCAGTCACTAGATTTGTAAAGCGGAAGGGCGATGGCTTTTCACTGGGGAACAAAAAATGAATCAACTTAAGCTGCCCTCACCTATCAAAATAGTTAACAGTTATACAATAGAATTTCTCGAGCACAGAAAGAGGCCATTCAGCGCATTGAGTCTGCACTGACTTTCTGACAGAGCATCTTGCCCAGACCCACCTCTTGCCCTATCCCCTAACCCCATGCATTCACCCCACTAATAACTTACACACCATGGGACGCTAAGGAGCAATTTAGCATGGCTAATCCACCTAACCTGCACATCTTTGAATTGAGGGGGGAAACTGTAGTGAGCACCTGGAGGAAACCCACACAGACAAGGGGAGAGAATGTGCAAACTCCACACAGTTATCCAAAGCTGGAATCGAATCTGTGAGGCAACAGTGCTAACCATTGTGCTGTGTACTGTTAAAATGTAGAAAACCCAACTCCTCAGTGAAAAAGCTGCATGGCCCAGTAAAAATCTTTTTTTAAAAATCAGGGATTGGCAGACACAAGGAAATAACTTAATAATCTCCAAATCACATTTATAGTTTGAATCAATTTGAGATTCACCATTCTTAACAATGATAAAGGAAGCTCAAAGATTTTGTACCTTGATTCCTAACTTTGCTACAAGAGTACAAATGGACAAGAGTATTCAGACTAACAGAGTCTTCGTCTCAATTGCAATTTGAAGCTGGAAATTTAATAGAACCATTTTCATCGTTTAAAAATCTAAAACAACAAAGAACCTACTCTAATAAAAAAAACCACGTAAATTTGCTAATTTCATGGCAAAATATTTCACTGACAGTCATTTCACAGTATCGAAAGGTATGACAATTTTCAAGAAAACCATACAATAAAATAACAAGTTCAAAGAGGGAAACTCCAAAGTAATTACAAGTGTGCAGCATAACGTTTTGATCGCATTTCCTTCTTGTACTAAATTTAAAGACACCTTCATTGCTCACCAAATAGTTATCATGTTTGTTCTTTATAGTTCATAAAGTTAATTAAATATTCCATTATTTGTTTTCACTACGTCAAAGAATAATTTATTTCACAACAAACGCCTTACAGTTTGAAATGATGATGCTTCAATCAGTTTCTTGTCTGGCCACATGCTCTGGGTCAGGGCTGTTGATGAGTGTCAATCACAGTCGGATTGTTATTCTGATCTATTTCACGCACACTAGAATGCAGCAGCACCTTTCCCATTCAACCTTCCAACTGGGACCGCGTGAGAAAAATGCAATGCAGGTATTCAACAATCCTCTTAATCTAGTCAGTCTAGTGCAGGCGAATGAGGGGAAAGGAAGAACTGCTCCCTGTTTTTACAGGACTTGTGGGAGAGGGTGG
Organism: Mustelus asterias; assembly: GCF_964213995.1. Taxonomy (NCBI): domain Eukaryota; kingdom Metazoa; phylum Chordata; class Chondrichthyes; order Carcharhiniformes; family Triakidae; genus Mustelus; species Mustelus asterias. The sequence goes on along the minus strand of NC_135810.1, from coordinate 74,635,061 downwards.
TGTCAGATGATCAGCATGGGGAGTGGAGAGTGAGCCAGGAGGCCAGGTTTGTCAGGTGAGGGGTTGGGGGTTGGTGGGTAGGAGACAGGGAAGTCAGCACTGTATAGGAGTTGCCAATGCTTTTTTCTAGTCTGCACTGACCCTCCAAAAGAGCACTCAACCTCGGCCCCCCTCCCCGCCCTATCCCCGTAAACCACATATTGATCATGGCCAATCCACCTAACCTGCACATTTTTGGACTGTGGGAGGAAACCCAAGCAACCAGGTGAAATCCACGTGACAACATGGAGAATGTGAAAACTCCACATCGTCACCCAAAGCCGAAATTGAACCCAGGTCCCTGGAGTGGTGAGGCAGCAGTGCTAACCACTGTGCTATTTTTGACTCCTAGTAACTAGATTAAGCATAGGCCAATCAAACAGCAAAACTCACTCTAATCTGAACCCAACGACTTGATTCCCAAACTTGGGACACATCTTAGTCTTTTTTCCCAACTAACAAGATTAGTCACTTTGGTGCCAACTTGTGGGAAGCTATTAGCAGTTCCTAGCAGAATATAGACTGGATTGAGACCATTATATCTTAATTATGCAAGATCCTTATGCTTGCAAGAAAAGATGAGACCTTCATCTTATCAGTCTGAGCCTGATTCTACCAGAGTTGTATATATCAACCAAGATCTTCCAAATAGTGGCACAGTGGTTAACACTGCTGCCTCACAGCGCCAAGTGCCTGGGTTCGATTCCCTGTCTGTGTGGAGTTTGCACATTCTCTGTGTCTGCGTGGGTTTCCTCCGGGTGCTCCAATTTCCTTCCAAAGTCCAAAGATGTGCAGGTTAGGTGGATTGGCCATGCTAAATTGCCCCTTAGTGTCAGGAGGACTAGCTAGGGTAAATGCACGGGGTTATGGGGATAGGACCTGGATGGGATTGTGGTCAGTGCAGACTTGATGGGTCGAATGGCCTCCTTCTGCACTGTAGGATTTTATAATGCTATGATTCAAAAAGGCTTACATCAATGAAGCTGGTGCTTAATACCATTCAACAAATGCAGAATGGTGCTGCCACCCAGTGGCTCCCTCAGGAACTGAGCATAAGTGTCCAGCTTTGTTTGGGTCTGGGGAGTGCCGCCAAGTCCAGCATTTGTTACTCGTTCTCAATTGTTCTTGAACTGAGTGGCTTGCTAAGCCATTTTAGAAGGTAGTTAAAAGTCAATCACATTTCTATGGGTCTGGAGTCACACACAGGCCGATCTAGGCAAGGATGGCAAATTCCAGGAACCAAATGGGGTTTTACAACAAACAACAATAGCTGTAATGATCACCGTTACTGAAACTAGCTTTACATTCCAGAATGATTAATTTGATTTCAAATTCCCCCAGCTGCCATGGTGGAGCACTAGCCTGAGCTTCTGGATTATCAGTTCAGTGAATGTCACTCAAGTTCATGCATTTATATTGAGTTGCTTGATGTCACACCTGATACTTTCTCCTTCAAGTGCAGAATGTCTGCAACAGGACATACAGATTGACAGCAATAGGCTGTGAAAGTCTCTTTCACACTGCTCAACCTTCCAAAGAGAAAGAAAAGCAGAACAAGGTCATTCAACTCCAATGGCTCCTTGAAATCAATCTTAAACGCAATGTGATACTAAGGACGGCTCCATACAAAGAAGGGAAATGAGGGGGAGTAAAACCAGAATTCAAGCTCCTCAAATCCTTTAATGTACTAAGACAGTAAACATACCATCGGACTCATTTACAGTCGGACATGGGGGGAGGAACAACTGAGTGTTCAATGGTTCCAGTAAATCAGAATTAAGAAATAAGGACAGGGGATAGACATTGGTTCCAAACACTATCCCTGACAAAATTGATCTGATCAGAGAGCGTTTGGGTGCATGCAGACAAAACCAAGGGCATGTCCAAGTGCCCCACTGGAATCAGGGTTCCAAGAGTAAAATCATGGGCGATGGTGCTTCTCTTGTTTGTGTGCTCCTTCCCCCACCACCCCACTTCCCCTCAATCATACTTTTTTTTTTGAAGTGACTTCAATGTGTTCAACAGGTGAGCCTGAAGCTAAATATCTAAAAGGTAAGTACTTTTCACGTTAAGCCGATCTTGGCAATCTCAGGGATATGCATTTTTTAAACTACCACCAGTTTCGCACATCATTTGTAACATTTTTGATGTAGCATATATTGTCTACGTTTCCTTACAGACTTCATATTCTGAGGTGATATATTGGCACCTCCACCTCTGTACCACCTTTCTCCTGCATTTATTATTTTGCAGGATACAACGACTGAATTCTGATATTACAGTTATTTGCAGATTCTTAACTGCACTTTTTACCTGCAATGCGAACTCTACCAGTCTTTATTTCCAACAGACTGTAATACTGAGATGTCAATTAATTTACAATCATTTAATTCAGTTTGCAGGCCTTTTCTTTAAATTTGAGACATTAATTGTCCCTCATTATGATTTGCATTAATTCAGAGAGGGTGCGAGAGAAACCCTGGCCATCAGAGAGGATGCAAGAGGAACCTTGGCCATTAGGTAAGGCACGGAAGATCCCGCTTGTGGTCAGGGCTGGAAAACTCTGCCCTCAGTGTTTACCGACATCCAGGTGCACCTGCCATTTATTGTGCGTGTGGTGTGTTCAACTGTTAATCCACATGTACCTCTTATTAACCCTGAATCTTAGCGGAGAAGACAGATGTTACAAATTGTTCCATATTTCTCACCTCGTAAAGCTTATTTTTGTTTGTCCAAAATCTGGAATCTTGTGGCTTTATTTTCTTAAAAGTTTATTAGTCACAAATAGGTTTACATTTACTGCAATAAAGTTACTGTGAAAATTCCCTAGTCACCACACTATGGCGCCTGTTCGGGTACACCGAGGGAGAATTCAGCATGGCCAAGGCACCCAGCCAGCACGTCTTTCAGACCGTGGGAGGAAAACCGGAGCACCCGGAGGAAACCCACACAGATATGGAGAGAACGTGCAAACTCCAAACAGACAGTGACCCAAGCTAGGAATCGAACCCGAGACCCCGAAGTTGTAAGGCAGCAATGCTAACCACTGTGCCACCGTGCCATCCCACCACTCAGCAAGTTGAATCTCAAACTTTGTCTAATTTAGACAGAACATTGTTGGTCCCTAACTGTATCTTGCCAAAAACCTGGGGGTATGGTCCAGGGGCATAGGAATATTTTCAGAATATGGAGTCTCCCATTTAAGATGAAAGTCGAGGAGGAATTCCTTTCCTGGGTGCCGTGAATCTTTTGAATTCCCAGCCCTAGAGAGCAGAGGAAGTTCAGTCATAAGGCTGAGATGTACAGATTTTTGAACTATAGGCAAGTCAAGGGTTATGGCAAACAAGGAGGGAAGTGGAGTTGAGGCCACGATCATATCAGCTGTCATCTTACTGAACAGTGTAGTAGGCTATAAGGGCTGCACGGCCTACTCCTGTTCCTATTTCTTATGTTGAAAGCTCTTGGCATGGGTAATGTGTGCCAATTTGCCTTAACACTGAACTTGAATTGAAATGTGCAACCTGATTTCAAATGGACAGCTTCCCATCTTAGTTGTATGCAAATCACTTGACAAAGGCCTGATGGTATTACCTCAATATACGGTTAGTAAAGGCTGCCGCAAAACAGAATTTACCACAAGTGTTTGATATTTCTAGGTGCCAACAAACACTTACCTGATATTGTTACCAAAACATTCAAACCCTCAAGCACATCCATCTGCTGAAAGCGCCTACGATTGATCAGAGGATACACCTTCCCTTGACCGCTCCTGTCCAGCAGCATCAGCCCACTTTCTGTACCCACTAATAAATTCACACCTGAAGAAAGTAACAGCAAAAAGTAAACACCTTGTTCATTTAACAATACTGAACATTTACACTACTATTGTAGCATTAGTGTAGAGCAGTGTTGTTTTGTGATGACAGCTAACGTTATAAGCCCCAAGTGAGCACTGAGCTGAATCAAGTCTTTCTATCCTATTTCAGAGTAAGGTCAAGCTCCAAGTCTCTATTTGTTCCACAGCCTCTAAGTTGGTCCAAAAGTAAACTGCTCTACAGTAACACTGCATTTGTAGTTGTACATACTCAATTCAGATAAAAAGGCTAGGCAGATGGGCAATGTAAATTTCATTATTCACACACAATCTTACATTAATTTATATTCACACAGAAGAACTATTGGACAGATGAATGAAAAGAACTTGCCCCATAAAGCAGCACAAAGAATCTCAGAGTTGAATCTCTTCTTGTACTTGCGGATTTCTGGTGTGTCACTCTGTGGCCTTATATTAGTTGGATTTACATTGACAACAGATCCTTTTCTACTTGGATCTTGCTTTGCCGACTCTGGTCTAATCTGATCACTAGAAAAAACAACTGCAAAAGACAAACATCAAAGTTCCAAATCAGTACAATGTGATACCCATTCATACCTCCCCCAATCGTCATTAACAATGCTGACAAATCCAAGTCAACATAACACTATTTTTTGCTGTGTTAATAATTCTCTCATGTTTTTAATACTGCCAGGCCACTAGCTTGAGCAGCTGAGTGTGCAAATCACAACCAGAAGTATCTGTCACAGAACTGACACAAATTCTCTTGCACTGATTTGTTGCAAAAGTTTTCAGCTGAGTTGCGTTACAGCGTGTTGCAAAGTGAAGAATTTCAGTTTCTATGATAGTGGCTACAACTCCCCCAAAAATCACATAATCTATCAATGATTTGTGCAACATCTATTGGTGCATTCGTGGAAAATGTTAAATCACCTTTATTTTCTAGGATAAAAGTTGAAAAGTCATCGAGTAAGTTTTCACTTCCTTGGCCAGTTCCATGGAGAGGATGAAACACCACTTCTGCAGGCAAATAATTTGGTTACTGCATGCTTGGTCTTTGAATTAGCTTGATATTTAAAATAATTTAAAAAATATATCATACAATGGGCTGGACATCAATTGACATAAAAATTTGCACTCGAGTTGCCAGTTCACCATTATAATAACAATAAAGAAATTAACTGCCACTAACGTAATGCTCCCTACATTGTCCTTTTGGGAAGCAAATCTGCAATCCTTACCTGGTCTGGCCTACATGTGACTACAGCGCAACAGCAATGTGGTTGAATCCCAACTGCCCTCTAAGAGCAACTAGGGATGGGCAACAAATGCTGGCCAACCAGCGATGCCCATGTCCCACGAATGAATAAAAAAACATCTCTGTGAACATTGTGATCAACTGCAGCCAGAGGTAACCTGGCTGTTTGAAAACCCTTTTGTAGGGTAGGATAGGTAGCAGATGTAGGTCATTTGAGACCTTAGGGGCTGATTGTCCCTGACCTTTTGCAAGTTGCACCAGACCCAGGCAAGGGTTCCACGCTCTGTTACAAACCAGGGCCAACAGTGGAACCAGCAAATTTATGATGATGGTGATGGTGGAAGAGCAAAAGCTTACAGGTGGATCCTTCAGTAGGAGGACTTGTATTTCCTTTAAATGCACAAGGAAGACAAGAGAAATCACCTCATGTACTCTTTTCCCTAGTCATGTTATTCATTGAAATTATGAGCAACTGAAACGTGCAGGACTGGAGCAGATCACCAGATCACCACCAGAGATGCAGGCCATCGCTGTGGTCGGATTTCAAATCTTTGAGGTGACAGTAAGATGAGCTTCTAATTGATTCTGACACTGATTGTAAGTTGACCAGCTTTGAGCTGGCATATTCTAGATTCTGACCCTATGTCACCAGTACTAAAGAATGGAAACCAAAACATAGTGATATCTCAAATCTACTCAGGTGGACAATAGCTATTACTGACAATGCCACAACTCCATGTTACTGCCAATGGGATTGCACAAACCATGATGCAATTTTTAAGTACAGAAATCATCTATAATAATACTCAGTATTTATCTGTCCAGACTGGTCTGATTAGTTGCTTTGGGAGACAGATCTGTTGATGAACAGTACCTAATATATGCAGAGACATGAGGGACATGCAAAGGTTTAGAACATGTGAACCATATTCGGCTGCCAATAGTTGGTTATGGTGGCGGCTGGATGCGGGGACGGTGGTGGAGAACAAAAGCAGCATATGGCAAGAGGAACCCAACAGCAATGCCACCCTGGATGAAGAGATTGTTTTTCCTGAGGTTGAGGATGAGTGCGATGGCAAGACTATGATGGGGAAAGCATGGGGGAATAGAAGTAATGGGATGGGGATGGCATGAGGGAGTGGCATGGGAACCTGGAGTGGCATTAGACAGGTGGCATGTGACAGAGGAGATGGCATAGGGGGATAATTGAGATGAAGAAATTGGTTAAATGTGGCAAAATGACAATTATTTGAGGCAGGTTATTATTCAAAAGCTATTCTCTGTGCTAAAAATTCAGATGAATTAGATTTGGATAAAAATGGTTTAGAAATGCTGTCAGGTGAAAAATATAAACCAGCATTGATTAAGAGGAAAAGCGGAATATGTTCAGACAATCATGATCACTCAAAAGAAAATACCGAAAAACAAATGGGACTAAAGACTGACCAGTCCCTGGGCCTGCAACATGCAACCTCAGGCCTTACAGTAAGTGGCTGGATTGGTTTTAATAAATGAGATAGTGGATGGATTGGTTTTAATATTCTGAAATTTCCTGGATTCTGCAAAAGTCCCAGTAGATTGGAAAACTGTAAATATAACCCCCTCCATTCAAGGAAGGAGGGAGACAGAAAGCAGGAACATGTAGGCCAGTTAGCCTAACTGGGAAAATTGAGAATCCATAATCAAAGAGGTAGCAGGCCATAATACAATCAAGCAGAGTCAAAATGGTTTGGTGAAAGGGAAATGGTGTTTGACAAATTCATTAGTTATCTGAGGATGTAACAAGTAGGGTAGTTAAAGGGGTCAAGTCATTCTCGTCCCTGAGGGATTGCAAAAGAAGAAGAAAGAGTTAACAGGGTACCAGTAGATGAAGTGCAGTTGGGTTTCCAATAGACATTAAATAAAGCGTGAAATTAATGATTTCTGCACAAGGGTGGTATGGTTGATATATTAGCATGGATAGAGGATTGGCTAACAGGAAACAGAGTAGAGATAAATGGATCATTTTCAGTTTGATGAACTGCAACGAGTGGAGTGCCACAGGGATCAATGCTGGGGCCTCAACGATTTACAATCTACATTCATTACCTTCATTAATAAGTATATTACAACCAAATTTTCTGAAGATACACAGAAAGACAGGAAAGCAAGATGTGACAATACAAACAGTCTGCAAAGGGATACAATAGGTTAAGGGAATGCACAAAAATTTGGAAAATGGAGCATAACGCGGGAAACTGTGAAGTTGTCCACTCTGGCTGGAAAAATAGAAGAGCAGAATATTATTTAATTGAGAAAGACAACAGAATGATGCGATCGAAAGGGAGCCCTGGCACATGAATCACAAAAAGCGAGCATGCACAGTCAGCAAGTAATTAGGAGATTAAATGGAATTTTGGCTTTTATTGCAAGAATGAAGAAGTATAAAAGTATGCAACTTTATAGAACTTTACAGGGCATTGACGTCTGCACCTAGAGTATCCTGTACACTTTTGAACTCCTTATTTCATTGGAAGCAGTTCAGGAAAAGTTCACTAAGATTATTCCTGGATGAAAATGTTGTCTTCTGAGGAAAGGTTCAGCAGGATGGGTCAACACCTACTGGAGTTTAGATGAATGAGAGGTGACCTTATTAAAACATAAAAGATTCTGAGGGGGCTTGACAGCAAAGATGCTGAGAGAACTTTTCCCCTTTAGTGATGGAATCTAGAACTTGGGGGCACAGTTTAAAAATAAGGGGTCTCACTTCATGCAGGAATTCTTCTCTGAGAGTTGTTAGTTTTTGGAATTGTCTGCCACAGAGAATACTGGAGGCTGTGAATATATTCAAAGCTGAATTAGACAGATTTTTGATTCACAAGGGAAACAGTTATAAATCAGGAAAATCAAATCAGCCATGATCTTATCGAATGGCAGGGCAGGCTCAGTGATAGGCCGATTGATCAATCCTGCTCCAATGAATGATCCTATTCTACGGACAAAGATGATGATAAATAGTCTATGTCCTCCAGAGTTTCTATACAGTCTAACTCCAATACACATGACAAAGCGCAAATATAGACTCAAGAAAGCAGCAATTGCAGGCTAGGAAGGCAAGGAATCCTGTGGTGAGTAACTTACCACCTGACACCCCAGAGCCTGTCCACCATCTACAATGCACAAGTCAAGAGTCTAATGGAGTATTCTCCACTTGCCTGGATAAATGCTGCTTCAACAACAGTGAAGAAGCTCGACATCATCCAGGACAAAATTGGCATCCCTCCCACAAACATTCAATCCCTCCATCACCGACAAACAATGGCAGCTGTGTGTATGATCTACACACAGGAACTCACCAAAGCTCCTTTGGCCCAGGACCACTACCATCTAGAAGGACAAGGGCAGCAGGTACATGGGAACACCATTACCTGGAAGTTCCCCTCCAAGCCACTCTCCATCATAACTTGGAAATATATCGCAGTTCCTCCACTGGCACTGAATCAAAATCCTGAAACTCACTCCCTAACAGCATTGTGGGTGCTCCTCTGCTTTAGGGACTGCAGTGGTTCATGAAGGCAACGGGCACCACCTTCTCAAGGGCAATTAGGAATGGGAAATAAATGCTGGCCTAGCAGTGACGCTCACATCTTGTAAGTGAATTTTTAAAATGTCACCATGGAACTTAAATCTGAAATAAGGACTCTATCATGGATCAAGATTGGTATTGAGGAAGATTTTTTCTATGATGATAAAGGCTGAAATTGTAACAAGAAAATTTCAAGGACGTAGTGTGTTTAACCGTTGAATAATATTGAACCCATCGGATGTAAGCCTGCATTTTCCACTCACGAGAAATGAGTTCTCAATTAGACTTCCTTGTTCTAGGACTATAAACTAGCCAGATTCTTTGACAATATTTATATCCCTCGGCCTGGTTTCATACATGGACAAGCTTTTTATAGTGTTTTCAAGAGGGGGAAGTTTTGAATCTGGTAAACTTTTTAATGAAGGAATAATCCACAATAAATGCTCTCAGTTCTGCAGTCTTGATTACATATCCATTACAAGATCCGTCTATTCCTGCAATATGGATTTTGATGGCTAGATGTCATATGTTTTGCCCAACCCCGGAGTGGGGGTACAAAGGGAGCCCGAGGGTCGGAGTCGGGGGACAAAGGGAGCCCGAGGACCGGAGTCGGGGGACAAAGGGAGCCCGAGGACCGGAGTCGGGGGACAAAGGGAGCCCGAGGACCGGAGTGGGGGGACAAAGGGAGCCCGAGGACCGGAGTGGGGGGACAAAGGGAGCCCGAGGACCGGAGTGGGGGGACAAAGGGAGCCCGAGGACCGGAGTGGGGGGACAAAGGGAGCCCGAGGTCCGGAGTGGGGGGACAAAGGGAGCCCGAGGACCGGAGTGGGGGGACAAAGGGAGCCCGAGGACCGGAGTGGGGGGACAAAGGGAGCCCGAGGACCGGAGTGGGGGGTACAAAGGGAGCCCGAGGACCGGAGTGGGGGTACAAAGGGAGCCCGAGGACCGGAGTGGGGGTACAAAGGGAGCCCGAGGACCGGAGTGGGGGGTACAAAGGGAGCCCGAGGACCGGAGTGGGGGGTACAAAGGGAGCCCGAGGACCGGAGTGGGGGTACAAAGGGAGCCCGAGGACCGGAGTGGGGGTACAAAGGGAGCCCGAGGACCGGAGTGGGGGTACAAAGGGAGCCCGAGGACCGGAGTGGGGGTACAAAAGGAGTCCGAGGATCAGGAGGGGACAAAGGGAGCCCGAGGATCGGGAGGGGACAAAGGGAGCCCGAGAATCGATCGGGTGGTGGTGGTGGTGGTGGTGTTGAATCAGAGTTGCAAGGGGAAGTGAGGGAAAAGAGTTAGAGGGTTAAGTGAAGAAAAAGAGGGTTTCTGAGTGTGACTGGGTGGTCTGCTCTGTAGCTACCCAGGTGCAAGGTGAGATTTACCGCTTTATTCATTTTTGGGACATGGGTGTCGCTGGCTGGGCAACATTTATTGCCCATCCCTGCTTGCCTGATGGCAGTTGAGAATCAACCACATTAATATGGCTCGGGAATCACATTAGGCCAGACCAGGTAAGGACAGCAGATTTCCTTCCCTGAAGGACATTAGTGAACCAGATGGGTTTTTCCCGACAATCGACAATAGTTTCATGGTCATCTGTAGATTCTTAATTCCAGATATTTATTTTTTATTGAATTCAAATTCCACCATCTGCCATGGTGGGATTCGAACCTGGGTCCCTGGAACATTAGCTGAGTTTCTGGATTAATAGTTTAGCAATAATACCTCCTTGGCCATCGCCTCCCCCTACTTACTTCCTGAATAACTGTCCAGGTATGTATTTCAGAACTGTCTGAAGTCTCCAACTCTGAGTTAGAGTTGGGGGGTGCCGAAGTGTAAGGGAATTGCCCATTAGAAGTTTAAATTTCCCACACAATTCCCACAGAGTCACTGCCCTGGCACTTCCAAAAGGTTTGCAATATATCTTGAGGGGCACATCCGGTTTCTGATAATCCAGAGACCGAAAGATCTGAGCCAATATAAATTTAATAGGTACTTTTGTGAGTAATATTTTGATAGGGAAATTTTAATTGCTCAAAATGAAACTGGAATAGGTAATAAAGCTGTTGAGGGAGCTGGTTCCTGAGATTATTCAGTCCTTTACTGACATTTCAAATTACTTTTGAATTTACCTTCCTTTAAGTGCAAGCCACGCATGTTGTCTGATTTTACCGTAGTGAAGGTGATATGACCTTTTGTGCTCTACATTAGTTAGCTCCTTTAACATCCTAACAATAGCATTCGTATCAGATAGGTGAAGGAAGGAGGCTTGTGGCTTACATATGGGTATCCGGAGTGAAACTAGCAAAGAAATGAGAGGTTTAGACTATGATTTTCCAAAATTCTGTGAATTTTGGGAGTGGCAAGTATCACTCTGCTAATCAAAGACAGAAAAACAAGGAAAGACTGAACAGGCATAGTTAAGTTGATAAAATACTAGAATTTATCATACAGTACAAAATTATTCAGCACTTGAGAGATAGGTGAGTTCATCAATTCAGACTTAATTTCTAACAGGCAAGTCACAATTGATCTGCCTTGCATATCTAATTGAATTAATAACAGGGACTGCAACTATATGCATTTTCATAACGCAGTTGATAATGGCAATGTAATCAAGGAGAACGTGGCCATGTGGCTAAAGATAGTTGAAGATTGGAAAACAACCAAAATAAAGTTTCTTGGAGTGAAAATGTGTTGCGAGTAGTGTTCCAAAGTTTTCTGTGTTAGGTCAAAGATAGAATATGTTCACAAATCGTTGAGGTTGTAGGATATGCTGATAAGGCGTTTTTAAAAAATGGAGAGAAGACTTGGCTTTGTAGGCTAGGGCATTGAATGCTAAAGCAATTAGTTGCTAAACCTTTACCCTCAGCTAGGGTAATGTGTACAATTCTAGATACAACACTGTAGGAAGAATGGCAAGGCTTGGAAATGAACAGAGGAGACATACCAAGAAGATACCAGGAGTTACAGATTTTAGTTATGAGGAGAGTTTGGAGTGGCTGGGATTGTTCGCAAAGGCAGAAGATTTTAAGAGAAATTAGAAACTGCTACTTCTGTCAAGTGGGTGGGGAACAAAAAATAAAAGATCCAATCATAGCAAAAGGAATAGAGAACATAAGAAGATTCTCCCCCTCTCTCCCCCACCCCCCAGACAGTTAAAATCTGAAATGTTAGGGCTATGGAAGCAGATTCCTTAGGAACTTGCCAAAGGCAATTGAACAGTACACATTTATAAGGTCGATGGAAAGCTGGGATGTGGAACTAAAATGGATAATTATTTCAAAGAGTTGGCACAGGTACAATAGGCTGGGTGCCCCCCTTCTGTGCTGTAAGATATCATAATCAAAGAACACAAGAAATAGGGGGAGGAGTACACCATACTGCCCATCGAGCCTGCTCTGCCATTCATTAAGATCAGGGTTGATTTTGGGTTTCAACTGCACTTTCCTGCCCGTTTCCCATATTCCTTCATTCTCTGAGGGACCAAAAATCTGTCTATCCCAACATTCAACAATGGAGCTTTAATAATCCTCTGGGGCTGAGAATTCTAAAGATTCACAACCGTTTGAGCATAATCATTTTTCCTAACCTCAATCCTAAATGATTGGCCCCTAATCCTCAGGCTGTGCCTGTTAGTTTTACACTCCCCATCCAGTGGGAACAATTGCTCAGCATCTACTCAAATAACATCCTGGGGCTTGCAATTGACCAAAAACTGAACTGGACTAGCCATATAAATGCTGTGGCTACAAGAGCAGATCGAAGGCTAGGAATCCTGTGGCAAGTAGCTCACCTCCTGACTCCCTAAAGCCTGTCCACTGTCTACAAGGCGCAAGTGAGGAAGGAATGTGATGGAATGCTCTCCACTTACTGGGATGAGTGCAGCTCCAACAATACATAAAGTTTGATAGCATCCAGGACAAAGCAGCCTGCTTTACTGACATCCCATCCACAAACATTCACTCCCTCCACCACCAATGCACAGTGGAAACAGTGTGTACCATTTACAAGATGCACTGCAGGAAATCAGCAAGGTGCTTTTCACAGCACCTTCCAAATCACAACCATTACCATCTAGAAGGTCAAGGGCAGCAAATACATGGGAACACACCACCTGGAAGCTCCCCTCCAAACCATTCTCCATCATGATTTGGAAATATATCGTCATTCCTTCACTGTCACTAGGTCCAAATCCTAGAACTCCTTCCCTAACAGCACTGTTGGTGTACCTAAACCACATGGATTGCAGTGATTCAAGAAGCTGCTTACAACCACCTTTTCAAGGACGATTAGGGATGGGCAATAAATGCTGGCCTTGCCAGTGAAGCCCGCATACCATGAAAGAATGAAAAAAATAGCCCCTTCAGAATTTGGTATGTTTCAATTAGATGCCCTGTCACTGTACTGCGTATCTAAGGCATGTATCTAAGCTCTTTAGGATGAGTATTACAGCAAATTTGTACAATTTCATTTCCTTCAAAAGTGAATTACAGTCAAAGAATTCTCACAAACTCTTGTACTATGACAAAGTTTAACACTTACCCATGGAAGATATAGTGGTCCCACTCGATGGGGATATTTGCAATAATCTGGGATCTATAAATGGTGTGAATGATGAAGAAGATTTGTGTTTCTGGAGTGTGTTTCCTGCTGGCTCGGTCTGGAAAAGGAACATTCAATTATGATTCATTAACAAGAGAAAATGAAAAGTACAGAATGCATTCCTTGTTAATCATAATTGCATATCTCGGATTTTCCTTGCCAAAATATGTATTCACTTTTCAATGGGAACTAATTTTGCATTAAGAGATCATAAGTACTTAACACTAGAAAAAGAAAATTTGTAAGTCATGAGCTTATCTGACATGCATCTATCTTTACCACACCTAAACCAGGGCCAAGACATCTATGTTGTATTGAAGAATGCAATAATCCACGAAGAAATGTACAGTGAATTCTGCACAAATGATCATACCTTAAAAATGTCAACTTCAAATTGACGTTGTATACTATACAGAAATAAAATGTGGCAGACAAGATTTCTTTTAATTTAAAAAACCCTGACCAACATATTTAGTGATCAAAATAAATGGCTTTGTTGTCAATGGTTTTAGGTAAATTAGACTTGACAGGTTAGATTAAGTGGTGGTTGCGATCCTCAAATGTAACACTTTGTTGTTCAGCTGTTTCATGTCATTTTGGTTACAGAGTATTTTAACAATGCAGAATTTCAACAAGATGTGAAGTAATTTAGACGTAAAAATAGAAAATGCTGGAAACAGTCAGCAGGTCTGGGAGCATATGTAGAGAAAAATAATTCATATTTTGGGTCTGTGACCTTTCATCAGAACTGGGAAAGGTTAGAAATGTTATAGATTATCAGCAGGGGAAAAGCAGGATGAGAAAAACAAAAGGGAAGGAAAGTGGGGAGGAGGGTAGGAGAGACAGAAGGGTGCATGATGCTAGAGGGAGCGATAGTGGGACAAGTAAATAAACAAAAGATGTGTCAAGATATAGCATGAATAGCAGGATCGTGAACAGCTGCCACCTGAAAGTAAATTTTTTAATGGAAATAAGAAATGAGAGAGAAAATCAGTGAAGAAAAAAAATGCACAAAATGGGATCAGAAGTTACAATCTAAAATTGGAGAAATCAATACCACCAAGCATATCTTCCCCTCATCTCTCCTGTGAGCTTTCCGTAGGGACCAATCCTTCCGTGACACTTCGGTCCACTCCATTACCCACAACACCTCATCTCCTACCCACTGCACCTTCCTATGCAATTGCAGGAGGTGGAACACCTGCCCCTTTACCTCCTCCCTACTCACTGTCTAAGGTCCCAAACACTTCTTCCTGGTGAAACAGCAATTCACTTCCACTTCTTTCAATTTGTATTCGCTACTCCCAATGCAGTTTCCTTTACACTCGGAGTCTAAATGCAGACTGGGTGACTGCTTTGTGGAACATCTTCACTCTGTCCACAAGCACGACCCCTACCTTTCTGTCGCTTGCCATTTTAATTCACCATTTTGCTCTATACCCAGATTTCTGACCTTGGCCTGCTACAATGTTCCAGTGAAGCCCAATGCAATCTGGAGAATAAGCACCTCATCTTCCGATTAGGCACTTGGCAGCCTTCGGAACTTAACAGAGTTCAACACATGAGCTCTGGTCTCCATTTTGATATATTTTTCTCTCCCTCTCCCCACAGGACCAATCTGTCAATTGTTCTTATGTTTTGCTTTCAGAGAGCACTGACCTTTGTTCCTCTATTAACACATTCTGCTATCTGACCTTTATGCCACCAATAGCACCTGCTTTAATTTTTAACACTACCATTACCACTCCCTTTGTCTTGTCCATGACAAGCTTGTCAAATCTCTACTGAGCTTTCACCTATTCCTGACCTTTTCGGTCCCATCCTCCCTCAACAGTACAAAACCCATCACATTTCTACCTCTGAATGTTAATGTTAACCCTGTTTCTCCACAGATGCTGCCAGACCTATTGAGTTTTTCCAGCCTTTTCAGTTTTAATTTCAGATCTCCAGCATCCACAGTATTTTGCTTGTATTGTAGAAAATTAATGCTGCGGACCAAAGGTTAAGTGCCCAGTCACAAGATGAATTGCTCTTCCTCGAACTTGTATGAGCTTCATTAGAACATTGCAGCAGGTCAATAACAAAGGTGGGGAATTAAGATGACAGGTGACTGAAAGCAACAGAAAGGTTGGGGTCACACCTGTGAACTGTACAGAGGTGTTGAAAAGCGGTCACCCAAGTTTACGTTTGGCCTTCCCAAAAATAGAGCACTTTGTAAGCAGTGAATATGGTATACGGTATACTAAATTAAAAGGAGGACATGGAAATTGCTGTTTCACCTAAGGGAAGTGTGCCCCTTGAACGGCAAAAAGGGAGGAGATAAAAGAGCAGGCATTGCATCTCCTGGATAAGTGTCATAGGAATGGGAGTGGCTGTTCAGACTAATTGAGGAATAAATGAGGGTATCGCAGAGAAAATGCTGAAAGGGGAGGTGAAGGAAAATCCATTTGGTGGTGGCTTCATGCTGGAGGTGGTGGCAACTGCAGTGGTGATCTGTTGTATGCAGAGGCTAGTGAGAATGGAAGGGAACCCCATCATGCTTCTTAAATACATGAAACAGAATAGGCAAGCTCGAGGAGCACATCAAACACGGTGGGGAGGGATCCTTGGTTGGGGACAAGGGGCCCAACCCTGAACCATCTGTCCTTAGTAAAGGCCTCAGCTTCATTCCCTTACACATCCACCTCAATGTACTGAGCTCGACATGACGGAGCTCTTCTATAGTCACCTTCACCTCTGTGCTCATTTCTTTGGCCAGGTGTCTTCCCTGAAAACACCACACCCTTTCACCAGTCTCCAATATTCTCCCCCACCTGGATCCCTCTTGTTTCTTATCCTCTCTATTCTCTGCCCCCCTCAGTCAATCCACCCAATCTCCCTCTGAACTTGCTGCACTCCACTTTTTCAAGTCCACCCCTGACATTGTCATCAAATGTGCTATCAAGAGTGATGCTGTTGCTGTCTGACATACCAACCTTTACCTAGCAGAGGCCAAATGTTGACTCTGTCACTTCCTCCTACACTCTCCCGAATCATGACCCCACCACTGAACATCAAGTCATTGTTTCCATGACAGTCACCGATTTCAATCTCTCCTGGAGGTCTTCTCTCTACAGCCTGCATCCTGGTGGTCACCCAATTCCAACATCCTACTTCTACCTCCTCAAAACACACAAAACAGGATTCTCTCAATATACTCATCCCTTTAACCTGTTCATGCTCCACTGAGTTGCTATGGTGAGATGACACAGTGGTGATGTTACTAGATTATCAAGAGGTCTGGGCTCTGGGGTCATAGGTTGAGATCTCATTACAGATGCTGGCGGAATTTAACTTCATTTAATAATATTCAATTTGAGCATATTATTTAAATGGAGGGAGATTGCAGAACTCAAGGTATAAAGAGATCTGGGTGTCCTGGTGCATGAATCACAAAATGTTAGTATGCAGGTACAGCAAAGACAGACAAATAAAATGTTGTTTATTGCAAGGGCAATGGAACATAAAGGTAGGACTATTTTACTACAATTGTACAGGGCAACAGGCAAGACCATATCTGGAGTACTGTGTAGTTTTGGTCTTATTTAAGAACAAGCAGTTCAGAGAAGATGCACTTGACTGATACCTGGAATTGAAGACTGGGTGGGGTACTCGAAGGGGTGTTTTTTGAGGAAAGATTTGACAGGCTGGGCCTGTAGCCACTGCAGTTTAGAAGATTCAGAGCTGATCTTATGGAAACATAATATCCTGAGGGACTTGAGAGGGTGGATACTGAAAGGATGTTTCCCCTTGTGCAAGAGACTAGAATCAGGAGACACAGTGGGGTCTCCCATTTAAGACAGAGAAGAGAAGAATGTTTGTCTCCTTGGAGGGTCAGGAATCTTTGGAACTCTCTTCCCCAGACAGCAGTGGAGGCAGGGTCTTTAAATAATTCTAAGGCAGAAGTGGACATATTCTTGACTAATAAAGGAGTCGAGGGATAGATGGAATGTGGAGTGGAGGTCAAAAGCACATCAGCTATGATCTTATTGAATGGCAGAGGAGATTTGAGGAGCCAATTGGCCTACTCCTGCTAATCTGTATGATTTTATGCTTCCTTCCCATTGCAACTTTGTTCTCCCCATGGCCAGTCTCTTTCTACCTACATCTGTGACGCTTCTAATGCCCTCCATCACATGTTTCCTGGCCCTATTGTCTCCTTTTAATCATGGAAGTCAGATCTCTCTATATCTCTACCCCACCCCGCCAAGCCATTCTGAGTTAATCGCTTCTTCCTTGAACAGATCCCAGTCACCTCCCTCCTCTGTCTGACTGATCCGGTTCTCATGTTGAACAAATGCTCCTTCACTCCATTCAATTCCCCTAAATACAAAGTGTTGGTATAGGTATTTACATGGTTCTTAGCTATGCCTACCTTAATGTGGGATATGTGGAACATGTTTTGTGTCAGTTCTAACCAGTTCCTTCCCACCATGGTTGATGGAGTCCTCGACTGTACGTATTCTATGTCATACACTTCTGCCCTCAGCCCTTCTGCACCCCCACCACCCGCTGTCCCACAAGATAATGTTCCTTTACCCTCATCTTCTACACCACTAGCCTCCACTTCAACAAATCATCCTCCACCACCTCTAGCATGATGCCACCACCAAACAATTTCCTCTCCCCTTTCAGTGTTACAAAGGGACAGTTCCTCTGGTCCATTCCATAGTCTTGTCCCAACACTCCCGCCCTCTCTACTGACACCTGTGCATGAAAACATGTTAAAAGTGACTCCCATTGACTTTGAGGCAGCTTTGGGTGAATGTGTCATCAAGAAGCAAAGCTGAAGTCAATGGGTATCAGGGGAAATGTTCCACTGGTTTGGAGTCATACCTAGCACAAAGGAAGGCTGCTGAAGGTCAATCATCACAGCCCCTGCACATCACTGGGTAGTGTCCTAGACCCAAACACCTCCCGCTGCTTCATCAATTACCCCCTCCAAACTAAGGTCAGAAATGGGGGTGTTCACTGACGATTCAACAATCTTCAGTTCTCTTTGCAAATTTGCAGATAATAGGCAGCAAGACCTGGACAACATTCAGGTTTCGACTGAGAAGTGGCAAGTAACATTTGCACAAAAGTGCCAGACAATGGCCATCTCCAAAAATAGAGAATAGAACCAATCTCCCTTGACACTCAATGGCACTACCATTGCTGAATCTCCCACATCATCATCACAGGGATTACTATTGACCAGAAATGTAACTGGATCAGCCATGTAAATACAAGACCAAGTCAAAAGCTGGGAATTCTTTGGTGAGTAACTCACCTCCGGATTCTCCAAAGCATGTCCACCATCCAGAAGGCACAAGTCAGAAGCATGATGGAATAGAAGACTGATGGACAAGTGCTGGTACAACAACACTCAAGAAGCTTAATACCATCCAGGATAAAGCAGCCAACTTGATCAGCACCCCAAATACCTTGAACATTCACTCCCTCCATTACCATACTACAAGGCTGCAGCATGTGCCATCTACATGATGCAATGCAGCAACCCAACAAGCCGCCTTCAACAGCACCTTCCAAAACTCTAACCTCAACCATCTAGAAGGACAAAGGCAGCAGATGTTTGACAGCAGCGCCATCAGCAAGTCCCCTAACTCTGGTAGGCCAGAAAGTTGGGAAAATTTTAGAAACTGGCAAATGATGACAAAAAAAGAGGGAGAAAATAGACGACAGCGAACTAGCAAGAAATATAAATATGATCAGTTTCTATAATTAGATATACAAGAAGAGAGCTGTTAAAGTAAACATTGGTGCCTTCTGAAGGCAGATGGAGTTTAATCCGGACAAATGTGAGGTAATGCATTTTGGAAGGTCTAATACAGATAGGAAATATACAATAAATGGCAGAACCCTTAAGAGTACCTGGGTGTACAGGTACACACGTCACTGAAAGTGGCAATGCAGGTGGAGAAGGTAGTCTCGAAGGCATAGGGCATGCTTGCCTTCATTGGCAGGGGTATTCAATTTAAAAATTGGCAAGTCATGTTGCAGCTTTATAGAACTTTAGTTAGGCCGCACTTGGAATATAGTGTTCAATTCTGGTCGCCACACTACCAGAAGGATGTGGAGGCTTTGGAGGGGGTACAGAAAAGATTTACCAGGATGTTGCCTGGCATGGAGGGCATTAGCTATGAGGAGAGGTTGGAGAAACTTGGTTTGTTCTAACTGGAACGACGGAGGTTGAGGAGCGACCTGATAGAAGTCTACAAGATTATAAGAGGCATGGACAGAGTGGATAGTCAGAAGCTTTTTCCCAGGGTGGAAGAGTCAATTACTATGGGGCACAAGTTTAAGGTGTGAGGGGCAAGGTTTAAAGGAGATGTACAAGACAGATTTTTTACACAGAGAGTAGTGGGTGCCTGGAACACGTTGCCGGGGGAGGTAGTGGAAGCAAATACGGTAGTGACTTTTAAGGGGCATCTTGACAAATACATGAATAGGATGGGAATAGAGGGATATGGTCCCCGGAAGGATAGGGGGTTTTAGTTCAGTTGGGCAGCATGGTCAGTGCAGACTTGGAGGGCTGAAGGGCCTGTTCCTGTGCTGTAATTTTCTTTGTAATTAGAAATGGGCAGCAAAGGTTGATCTTGCCAGTGACACATTCATCCCAGGAAAGAATGAAAAAAAATACACGAGAGCCCCAAACAATATTTTCACATCAAACAGTAATTTGCTTGTACTTCTTTCAATTTAGTATACTATATTCACCGCTCACAATGTAGTCTCCACCACACTGGGAACAGCAAATGCAGACCACATGACCGCTTTCAAAACACCTCCGTTCAGTCCACAGTCCCTTAGCTTCCAGTTACTTATTACTGTAATTCTTCACATTGCTCTCATGCTGACCTTTTTGTCACAGTAAGAAGTTTAACAACACCAGGTTAAAGTCCAACAGGTTTATTTGGTAGCAAAAGCCACACAAGCTTTTGCTACCAAATAAACCTGTTGGACTTTAACCTGGTGTTGTTAAACTTCTTACTGTGTTTACTCCAGTCCAACGCCGGCATCTCCACATCATGACCTTTTTGTCAGCCATGCGCAGTGTTCTAATGAAGCTCAACATAACCTTTCAGCAGAGCACCGTACAACCTTCTGGTCTCTAACATGAAGTTAGCATCTGCTCCCATGTTGTTTCGCTTTCCTTTGCTGTTTCCTTTTTCCTTACTCGTTTCGCTTTTAATTCCCTTTTCCTTTGCTTTCAGAAGCCAGCTATTTATGACACTGATGTTTACACCTCCTCCAGATACTTATTTAATTTCTTTGCTTGTCCCATTACCATTCCCTTTGATTTTGCACCATGAATCCTTTCTCCTTTAATCTCTTGTCCTCTGTCCCATCACAAACCCTCCCTTTTCTTCTTCTTCTCATTATTTCCTCTTTTACTTGCTCAAGTCCAACGCATTTCTAATTTTCCAAATTCTGGTGAAAAGCCTCAAACTTTAACAATTTCTCTCCACAGATGGTGCCAATTTCCAGCATCCCCAGTGCTTCGCTTTCATGTAGGATCTCAGTAAAGCATTGATCAGTGATTGATACCTGCTTTGCTATTTATGAACCATATGCTTTGGGAATAAAGTTTTTTTAAAGTCCTACTGCATTTTAGAAATTTAGCTTAATTGAGCATCTCCAAAGTTAGTTTATACTTTACATCAAACAGGTTTTACAGCAGAAAGATGCAGCTTATTTTTGATAGGGAACACCTGATTATATATTAAATAGTTTAATTTTATGGTGCACAAATCAAATCATTCAGATTGGGTGACCAATTTAAAAAACTCACTAAAACTGCAATCACTATAAACAGCTCTGTAAAAGAGAAGTTCAATTGCTTGTAACCTTCTATTAATGATGAGGTATATTGAATGACTAATGAAATTCATTGTTACGCCTCATTTCCAATGCAAACTGCATAATTTGGTGCAATTAAATTTGCAAGCATAATTAGGCACAATTGTTCAGAAACGTGTTCAAGACAATTCATATATTAGAAGTTTGCATGTCATAGCAATAAAATGAAAATCTGTAAAAATTAATGAGTCCTTTGAAGAGTAATTGAAGAATTATGATACATCGTATCCCACTTCTTTTAAAATAAGCTAAAAGATATATTCTGCATCCAGAAAAAGGCTACAAGAAAAATTGTATTTTTGTACTTTGAAAATTCAATGCAGTTGGTCATAGAAGGCCTACTGTAGCATTTATATTGTATGTATAAATATATATATCAAACATTTGTTTGATTATGTGAATGCAGTTATTGCAGATTGCTAACAGACGCTGAACTGAACAGCAATAAAACAGTTCAAACGGTTCTGAATTCCTCCTTTACAAGATATTACTGTAGAACAGTGACCGTGTTATGGTATTTTGAACATCATCACATTACAATACTAATTTAAGAAATGTCTGCAAGCCTCAAAAGCAATACTGCCACTTGCAAAAAAAAAGGTTAAAATTTAAATTACTTATTTTTCAATGTATTTCAACATATGAATGCTGACTCTGCTTAGATGGAGTGTCTTGCTCAAACTTGAACCAACGGTACGATGAAAATGAATTGATACATATACATAAAGTAGCAAGATTGCTAAAACACACTGGATTGCACTAGTGAAAGTTCAGATCCCTCACAGTAAGCACCAGTTTATTAAACATTACACATCATTCGAAAATCAGTTGGACCAGAATGCATTTCCAATTACAATGAAGTTTTACTTTGGCTTTCCCAAAACAGAATTATGAAGCCATATCCTGCAATGTCAATATTTCTACTTAACAGCTATGTTTTCACAAAAATAACCCAATCACATCATCCAAATGGAACCAAAATTATGCTCGAGAGGGGCGGGACGGACAGAGTTTTTGGATTGGGGTGGGGGGGGGAATGGGAGAGTGGCAGGCAAGGGCCGAAAGGGGGAGGGGCAGGGCAAGACAGGGGCTGGGGCGGGGAGAGAGGGAATGCCAGAGTTGGATGGCAAGGGAGCAAAGGGGCAGATTGAAGGCCTGAGATGGGGTGGGTGAAGAGGCAGAGCAAGAGCCACAAAGATGGGAGAGAGCCAGAGCAAAGGTGGAAGTGATAGACATCAAGAACATTTGAGAGAGATGCGGGAAGAAATTGAATCAAGCTGTGCAGCCATACACAAGGCACCAAAGATGCAGCCAGACGTGATAATTCTCATGTGAAATGAAGGACTGGAGACAGACAGACATATTAAGACGCTTCATGTATGAAGACGCTTCAACAATAGTGGGTTATTTTTGTGAACTTAGAGAATTTGACAATATCTTTCATTTAACCCTCTGAGAACTGAGTGTCCTTCTTGTAAAATATTTGTATTTCCAAAATTATATGAAAATTTATACATCAAAAATAGTAAAAATTACATAAGATTTAAGGGACAGAAACAGACCATTCAGCCCAACAGGTCTATGTCAGTGTTTATACTCCACGAGATCTCCCCACATCCTGGCTTATTTCAGCTCATCCTTAACTGAATCATTCGGAATTGGAATTTGGTGTTGTCCGTTGAGCCAAATAATTCACAACAATTTCTGGGGCAAATAAAATGCCTAAATTGCTAAATTGCGGTGCAGAAATGTGACTGCAGTGATCAAAGGGTTAATATTGCTTTTATTTTAACTGAAAACACACAAGTCTAATTGCAGAAACAAGAAAATATGAAGGTGGTTAAACATGAAATGGAAAATTAGTGAAATTATATGAAATGGCAATGATACTTCAAGAAAATAAAACTTGCCAGTTTAATGCTTATAAATATGTTAGGATGATTACAACATGACTAAAATGGAACATGGAAGAGCTGATTGTAGTTTAAATGATGCTGCACGCTTGTCAAATCATCTTTTCTCAGCCAAAATAAAACTTTGGTTATATATCAAATATGCTTTCACTGTGCCTACACCTTCATTTTAACGCAAAGTTGATTTTGTAGTCAACAACAATTTGAGGTTTAATCTTATCATAAATTTTATGGTGCCATTTTCTTTTTATTTGCTGGGTGAAATGTGGGCATGGGAGAAAGGGGCTTTGGTGCAAGAGCCCCAGACACAGCTCCAGATCAATTATAGCAAAATGGGAACCAAAGCAGAATAATGTTTTCCTCAATAACCTTAGCATTTTAAAACAATGGTTTATCAGAGTCTCCAACCCCTCAAAATCCCATTCTCTTATCCCGATTTAATATTCAATTCTTAAAATATACAAAAACCATAAATCCACAGGATTTTTAATACACTGTTGAAAGTTACATCACAATCTGGCCTAACATCTACTACACAGTGAATCAAACCATGTATTATCAACATATTTGAGAAGGCAAATTGGAGACAACCTGGGTTATCAAGTTAGCCATTGGACGAGATGGAGGAGACAGTGGATAATGAAAAAACAATGTACTGATTAGCAGGATGTGACAAGTTGCGTTACCTTAGGATCCATACTGGGGCCTTAGCTTAAAAGTTTAAAGTTTATTTTATTATTGTCACAAGTAGGTTTACATTAACACTGCAATGAAGTTACTGTGAAAACCCCCTAGTCGCCACACTCTGGTGCCTGTTCAGGTACACTGGGGAAGAATTTAGCACAGCCAATCCACCTAACCTGCACATCTTTGGAATGTGGGAGAAAACCGGAGCACCTGGAGGAAACCCACGCAGACACGGGGAGAACGTGGAAACTCCACACAGACAGTGATCCAAACTAGGAATTGAATCTGGGTCCCTGGCACTGTGAGGCAGCAGTGCTAACCATGCTTTTCACCATATATTTTATGACTTGGATATAGGAAGAGATTTGTACATCTGAACTTTCAGGTGACAATAAGGAGGTATAGACAGCTGTAGAATGTTAAAGGAACATACACAGAGATTGTGTGTACACAGATTTAATTCATGCAAGGACGCACCAGATGGTCCACTTTGGAACCAAGAAAGTTTAATGGAAATATTTGTTGAAGGCAAGAGTCCAGGAACTGAACTCCATGCACACAATTCACTAAAAGCTAGTGTGTAGGTACAAAAAACAAAACAATGGTCAAAACAAAACAATAATGAATGATGGTTGTAATCTCAAGGAAATTGGAATGTAAAAGTGAGGAAGTCATACTTCATTTCAGTTAAATAGCCTTGGTTCAGTCCTTATCTGCATTCAGATTCAGACACAAAACCTTAGGAAGAATATATACTGACTTTGAAAGATATATCGTAGTAGATTCACTAGAATATCAGAGATTTAAGGGATAAACTACAAGAAGCGGTTACATAAACATGGTATACATTCCATTTGAGTGGGAAGGCTCAGGAGTGGTTTAATTATCGTGTTTTAAGATAGAAACTTTACTTAATAATCTAGATATCAAAAAATTATTTCCTCCAATGGGGAAATCCAGAACAAGAGAAATAAATTTAAAATTTGAGCTACACCATTCAGGAGGGAAACCAGGAATCACTTTTATCTATAAAGATGGTGGAAATCTTCGATCCTTTCCCGAGGATAGGGAGGTGTGGATGCTGGGTTAATTGAAATATTGAAACTAAGATCAACAGATTGTTATTTAAGTATATCAAAGGATATAACTCAAAGGCAAGTAAATGGAGCTATTAAAGCTGCATAACATGTTAAAAAATATAGTTTCAAACAAACAGCTGCCTATAATCTCAATTGGATTTAAAAGAAACTTATGGCAACACACTTAGTACTTTGAAAATTAATGGAAAATGTCTGGGGACACACAACTTTAAAAGATATAGTATTAAAATGATTATTTATAGCAAGATGATCACAATTACTTCACACTTACGGAACGCATGTCCAAGTGTCAAGTATTACATAATGATGTTAAAAATATTTCAGTTACATGATAGAAAATGTGATCAATTTAATTTTCAATAAGTTATGAGTGATAATTTAATTCTCATGAAGTGCTTCCCACACGAGCATTTAATTTCATTGCAGAACCCTTCACTGATTTTTGTGAGCATTTCACTTGGCCCAATGGGTATGGGACATGAAGTGGAAAGGGGACACAGAAAGAGTGAAGGTAAGGTGGAGAGAGAAACAGATCGAGCACAAGAACAAGACAGCGATAATTCAGAGACAAAGGTTAATGCTCTGCTGACACAGGTTCAAATTTTACCATGGCAGATGGTGGAATTTAAATTCAATTAATAAAATCAGAATTAAAAGATCATCCCAGTAACGGCGACTGTGAAAACTGCCGTTGATTGCTGTAAAAGCATATCCAGTTCACAAATGTGCTTGAGGGGAGGAATTCTGCTGTCCTTATCTGGTCTGGCCTACATGTGACTCCAAACACATAGCAATATGGTTGGCTCTCAACTGCCCTCTGAAATGGCCTAGCAAGCCACTCAATTGTACCAAACTGCTACAAAGTCAAAAAGGAATGAAACTAGATAGACCACCCAGTATCAACCTAGATACCAGAGATAAAAGCACACCCATCCGTGTCAAACTTGCAAAATCCTCCTGATTAACATCTGGGGCCTCATGCCAAAACTGGGTGAATTGTCCCACAGATTAACCAAGCCTGATATCGTCATGGTCTCCAAATCATAATTTACAGGCAACGTCTCAGATATGATCAACAACACCCCTGGGTATGTCATGTCCCACTGGCAGAAGAGATCCACGAGAGGTGGCGCATAGTGGTATACAATGGGGGAGGGCCTTGGGTTTCTTCAACAGGAGTCCAGATCACAGGAAATCTCATGTCATCAAGTCAAACACGGGCAAAAAAAACCCATGCTGGTTACCACCTAAAACTCACTCCTCAGTATGAATCTGTACTCCTCTATGTTGAACACTGTGAGAAAGCATGAAGGGTGACAAGGGCACAGAATGCACGCTGGATGGGGGTCTTCAATGTCCATCACTACGAGTGGCTTGGAAGCACCATTACTGACCGAGTTGGTCGTTCCTGAAGGACATAGCTACTAGATAGAGTCTGCAGCAAGTGTTGAAGAAACCAACAGAAGGAAAAAACCTATTTGACCTCATTAATATAAAAATAATACTGTGAATGATGGATCTGAAATAGAAACAAAGCACTTTAACAACTCCTGGCAACATCTGTGCAGAGAGAAACATGGTTAATGGTTTGGGTCCACTATGTCTCGTCTTTGGAACTTGACTTGACCGTATCCACACCAATCTACCCGTCGCCAATGCATCTAATCATGACAGCATTGGCAGGAGTGACCACCACACACTCATTGTGGGACAAAGTCCTTTGTTCACACTGAGGATATCCTCAATGCTTCCTAATTGGGATGGATTTAGAATCGATTTTGCAACTCGACACCGGGCAACCAAGAGGTGCTGTAGGGCCATCAGGAGCAGCAGAATTGTATTCAACCATAATCTATAACCTCACTGTCAAGCATATCCCCCACTCTACCATTGTCATCAAGTGGGGTGAGGGAATTAACCCAGGATCAATGAAGACCGCAGGAGAGCATGCCAGGAGCAGCATTAACAATAACTAAAGGTGAAATGAAAGCTACGGCATAGGATTATTTGCATGCCGAACAGTGGAAGCAGCATGCGGTAGACAGCTAAACAACTTCACAACTAATAGATCAGATCTAAGCTCTGCAATTCTGCCACATCCAGTGTGAATGGTGACAAACAATTAAACAACAAACTGGAGAAGGGATCCAAAAACATCCCTACCCTCAATGATGGGAAGCCCTGTGCATCACTGCAAAAGATAAGGCTGAAGCATTTGCAACTACGTTCAGCAAGAAGTGCTGAGTGGATGATCTACCTTGGTCTCCTTCTCCTGAGGGCCCCAGCATCACAGCCAGTTTGTTTCACTGCATGTTATATTAAGAAAGACTAAAAGCACTGGATACTCCAAAGACTCTAACAATATTCCAGTAACAGCACTGAAAATGTGTGCCTCAGCCAAGTTGTTCCAGTAAACTACAATACTGGCACAGATCAATGTGGAAAATTGCCCAGGGATGTCCCATCCACAAAATGCACGAAAAATCTAACCCAGCAATTAGTGCTTAACAGTCTAGTCTTGATCATCAGCAAAGTGATGGAAGGTGTATCTTTGACACTGTCATTAAACAGCACTTCGTCAGTTGAGCAGATCAATTCTGACTCTCACTTTAGGTTCGGCCAAGTCTACTTGATTCCTGACTTCTTTGCAGCCTTGGCTGAAACATAGACAAAAGAGCTGAACTCCAGAGATGAAGTGAGATTGACTGTACTTCACATCAAGACAACATTTGACTGACCTAAGCATCAAAGCTGAAGTCAAATGGGAATCAAGGGAAAAATCTCCGCTGGTTGGAGTTATACCCAACGCAAAAGGAAGATGGTTGTGATTACAGTGGGTCAATTATCTCAGTCCCAACACATCACTGCAGGAGATCCTCAGGGTAGTGTCCTCGACATTACCTTCTTCAATTAATCAATTACCTTCCATCCATTATAAGATAAGTGGGGATGTTCGCTGATGATTGCACAAGTTTCAGCACCATTCTTGACTCAGATACTGAAGCAGTCCATGCCTACATGCAGGAAGAGCTGGACAAAATTCAGTCTTGGGCTGAATAGTGACAAGTAAATTTTGTGCCACAAGTGCCAAATCCAACAAGAGAGAAGCCAATGATCTCCATGGCATTACGGTTCCAGAATCCCGCACTATCAACATCATGGTGATTATCATTGACCAGAAACTGAACTGGACCAGCCTTATAAATGCTGTAGCTACCAAAGCCAGTCAGAACTCAATAGGAATTCTGCAGCGAGAAACACCTCTTGATACCCCAAAGCCTGTCAACCATCCACATGGCACAAGTCAGGAGTGTGATGGAATATTCTCTATTTCTTTGGGTGAGTGCAACTCCAACAACACTCTCAAAACCTAACACCATCCAAGACAAGCCAGCATACTTGATTGGGACCCCATCTACCACCTTAAATATTCACTCCGTCTACCACCACTGCACAATGGCTGCAGTGTGTACCAACTACAAGATGCACTGCAGTGATGCATCAAAGCCCCTTTGACAGCATCTTTGAACCTGCGGCGTCTGCCATGTAGAAAGACCAGAGCAGCAGATGCATGGGGTCACTGCCACATTTCCATTCACGACATCCTGACTTGGAACTCTATCACTTTTTGTACACCGGATCAAAGTCCTGGAACCCCTTCCCTAACAGCACTGTGAGTGTACCTACACCACATGTTCAAGGCGACAGCGCACCACCACCTGCTCAAGGACAATTAGGATGAGCAGTAAATGCTGGCCAAGCCAGCAATACCCACAACCCACAGCTGAATAAATGAAAAAAGAAATCCTCCATTAACAACATCCCAGGTGTTACCATTAATCAGAAACTTAACTGGACCAGTGATACAATAACTTTTAACTACAAGAGCAGGTCAGAGGTCAGAAATTCTTCAGTGTGTAACTCACCTCTGATTCCCCAAAGCCTATTCACCATCTACAAGGCACAAGGCAGGAGTGTAATGGAATACTCACCACTTGTATGAATGAGTGCAACCCAACAACACTCAAGAAGCTGGACACCATCCAGGACAAAGCAGCTTGCTCGATTGGCATCCCATTCATCACCTTAGATACTCACTCCCTCCACCATCAACACACAGTGGCAACATTGCATACTGTATATAAGATGCATTGCACCAATTCACAAAAGCTCCTTCAATAGCAACTTCTAAACCCACAACCTCTATTGCCTAGAAATACAAGAGCTGTAAGCACATGGGAACATCACCACCTGAAAGTTCCTCTCCAAGTCGCACACAATCGTGACTTAGAATTATACGCCGCTCCCTTCACATTTCCTGGGTCAAACTCCTGGAATCCCTCCTTAACGGCACTGTATATGCAGCTGGGGAGTGGGGGGGTGCGAGCCTGGGAATTTGGGGTGGTGGAAGGGGCGGGTGCAAGACTGGGAGGGGACGGTGCGCGCCAGACTGGGAACGGGGAATGGGGGAGGTGCATGTCAGACTGGGAAGGGGGGGTGGGGAAGGGGGTGGTGCGTGCACACCAAACTGGGAGAGGGGGAGGATCGGTGTACGCCAAACTGGGAGGGGGAGGAGGGTGGGGCAGTGCGCACCACACTGGTGGGGGGGGTGCGAAACTGGGAAGTGGGGGGGGGTGAAACTGGGAAGGGGGTGGGGCGAAACTGGGAAGTTGGGGGGGGGGGGGGGCGAAACTGGGAAGGGGGAGGGCCAGCTACGAGACTGCAAATGGGGGACGGAGTTGAAGGGTGAGCGGAGTTTTTTGGGGGGGGGGGGGAAGAGGGGATAAAAGAGCATGCACAAGAGAGAAAATGGGAGCGATGGGTCAGGCAGAGAAGTCTGGAGCAAAAAGACAGTGGTGCTTGTGTATGTGTAAGAGAGCTTGAGAAGGGTAATTAATCTGCGCCACAAACTGTTGGTGGTGGTGGTGGGTGGGGTAAGAGGAGCTATTTTATTATTGGTGAAGAGCAGTAATTGCAGTATGCATGCACGTAACAGTCAAGGGTTCTGTTAACAGTTTGCTTGTGTGGGGCTTTTATTTTTAAATGTCTTAAAATTTGCAGTGAAAAAGATAAAAATCAGTTTTAATGTTTGCGGATTACAAAAATCAGATTGGATGTTTTCTATTTTTGTCACAAGGTCGTGTATCATTCAGTATCGGCTCCACCGACAAATGCAATATACACTTGGAAAGCTGTCATGTCTCACTTTTTAAAATTACATAATAGATGGGTCTGGCAATGAGTTGAAGAGGGGAGACAGTGAGACAAGACCTGATTTACTCGATGCACCTATTTGACATTCTGCTCCTAAATGAAGTCGAGCTTATTTTCCCCACTTAGATCTAGATGTACACATGGATAACATCCCGTATCATCACACCAGCTTCACAATTTGTGATATAGATTATTTTTTGACCACAATTGCACTACAGTTAATTGAAAATCTGCAGTCAGAGACTTTAGAAATGGCAATTTGCCAATGAGTACCAATCACATCTATTGCTGGAATAGGATTTTTTTTTTCACAAAATGTTGTGCCTGGTTACATTTCAAGGTCATGTCCTTAAAGTCTAAATGTATTCTTTTAAAAGCCCAATTCAAATCATGAGGTTGTCTGCATTCTTAACTCAGAAGCAAAAACATTGCTCATGGCATAGTGAAAGTCTATTCTACTAAAACAGTTTTGTTTTAACAAATCAATTGTTTTAATATCCATTAACTGGCAAGTTTTGGAGTCAGAACATTCTACCATGTAAGAGGATTTAGTGTTTTCTACAATAGCAGTGTAGAAGTGATACACAGCAAAAAATTAAAGATGAAAAGCATTTGAGATTGACTGGAGTGCTGTTGTGACTAACTAGTTTACAGGAGAGGTATGCCGGTACAGCAGCCGGCTATGGTGTCAAACATACCTCATTAGTAGTTAGCTCGTCCTGGGGCAGCTGAGGGGACATGATGGGAGACTGCTGGCTGGTTGGGGAGGTGGAGGAATGGCTTTGCTGTATGAGATCTGGCAAGAGGTGAATGCGGGTTGCAAAGCCATTACTCTCATGGTGGCTGGCACGCTTTAATTCACCTGCGCTCTGTAGAAAAAACAGGCATACTTGTCTTGCTTAAGAGTTGCTTGAATACCTATCACCCTAGCAGTTAATTGGCAGAAGAGTTAATGCAGCAAAGTTGGATTGTGCAGCTTTTATTTCAGCACAATGACTAGTTCTAAAAGCAATTAAATTTGGTATAATTTGACAAAAATCACTTCAGTAGACAAACACTTCACATTACTCCAAGCAGAACAGACACGAGCTAGAATTTCAGCAGTGCTTTCAACAAAAATGAGCACATTATCTACATTCTAAAGCTCTTTTCAGATGGAATTTTAAGATGTTGATTAGATCAGAAGCATTATTTTACTCTGAAAAAGTGACAAATATTAAAGCTTGATTTTGATGTGCTGTAGTGCAATGAATAATTTATATTGCTTGTAACAATTAAAGTAATGGAATTTAAAGAGAATCTAATGTGGAGAGTCAACATACCCCTCTCTCTCCTCCCCCCATTTCCACTTTGATGGAAGGGCAAGAATGCTGCTGAATGGAGTTAAAAAGCTAGTTACCTGACTACAGCTGCAAATGCGAGATTTTAGTTTTAAAAACGTCTGAAGTTAGAGTTGAATGAATGGTGTCTTACAGACAGGTTAGTTTAATTTAAAAACATTTTCAATGAGTGTCAGTCTTTAGAAGTGAACATTGTGCATCTCTACGATTTTTGTCTGCAGTCACTTCCTGTCCATCTGAACTCAAGTTAACTCTCACGATGGACACAGTAACACATGCAAGACAACTGCAGTGAATAGAAGAAATCCAAATGTTCTTTGCACTAACAAAAAGGAAAACTAGACTCAAGAACTGAAATTCATGTCAATTACAGCTATTAAGATAAAAAAACGCATAGCAAAAAAAAAAAAATATTGGGCAAATATGTTAATTGAAAAGAGACAGAGCTTTCTGCCAGAAATACAGTACCTGTCGAACAATTAAAGTGCCATCTTAGAGGGTGTAACAGAAGTTTCAGTCAGCAGCTCCAGATCATCATGAACTATCATTGTATTCACTGATTCAGTTTCTCCATTGCTCAGCTTTGAAGACCTAATTAAAAATATATCACATACATACTGTTTGTAATGAGGAACCAGTTTTAGAAATCCATGTAAATTATGGATAAGTCATAAAGGACAAATTTGAAGCTCAGGCCATTTATGGTTACTCAAGCTGCAAGTCTGCGGAAATACACTG